>NC_053022.1:296130178-296148662 GCF_003073215.2 Triticum urartu
ATATATATATATATATCATATGATGAGGTGGTGTCCAGTGCCCTGTGGGAAGTGGTTCTTGTTCATCTCCTGCATCGTCGTCCATACCGTCGATGTCTTCTGAGTCAAAGTCGAGCATGTCGGTCAAATCGTCGACAGTGGCTACTAAGTGGCTGGTGGGTGGGCGGCGAATTTCTTCGTCATCCGCATCCCAATCTGCCGGACATAGTTTGGCCAGGACTCTCGTGACAAGAAGAGAGACCTTAATGAGTTCAGTAGTCGCCGAAGGGCGAGTGCTGAAAGATATCCGTGAAGGTGAACTCCATGATCGGCGCCCAGTCGGATTCGCTAGGCACGGGCACAGGCGGTTCGGAGTTCGTGGCCGGGGAAGAATCCGACAGTTTGGTGTCACGGCTCTCGTGAAGGGTAAGGTCGATACTCGGCTCGATCGCCGCTGAGAATGCGGCCTCCGTGGCGGGGTCTATCCACCCGTCCATGGATGGCGCAATTGGCTCCGAATTGAGGGTCGGAGCGGTTGCCGGTGCGGTCTCCCGAACACTGTCCGATGGTAGAGCTAAATCATGCTCATCGTGACAGTGCGACGCACTCGGCAGGGGCTCGAATCCGTCGAAGATCAAGTCCCAGCGGATGTCGGCCGTGTAGTTTAAGCTTCCAAACCTGACCTGGTGGCCAGGGGCGTAACACTCGATCTGCTCCAGATGGCCAAGCGAGTTGGCCGCAGTGCGAGGCCACCGAATACAAAGATCTGTCAAGGGAGAAAAGTCTCACCCTGGACTGCATCGCTATCGACGATCGAAGGAGCCATCAAGCCTAACGATGACGACACAGATGAACTCTCAATGAAAGCACCAATGTCAGTGTCAAAACCGGCGGATCTCGGGTAGGGGGTCCCGAACTGTGCGTCTAGGCGGATGGTAACAGGAGGCAGGGGACACGATGTTTACCCAGGTTCGGGCCCTCTTGATGGAGGTAATACCCTACGTCCTGCTTGATTGTTCTTGATAATATGAGTAGTACAAGAGTTGATCTACCACGAGATCGAAGAGGCTAAACCCTAGAAGCTAGCCTATGGTATGATTGTTGTTGTTCCTACGGACTAAACCCTCCAGTTTATATAGACATCGAAGGGGGCTAGGGTTACACAGAGTCGGTTACAAGGAAGGAGATCTACATATCCGTACTACCAAGCTTGCCTTCCACGCCAAGCAGAGTCCCATCCGGACACGGGACGAAGTCTTCAATCTTGTATCTTCATAGTCCAACAGTCCGGCCAAAGGATATAATCTGGCTGTCCGGATACCCCCTAATCCAGGACTCCCTCAAGGAGACATATTTGCCGGTGAAAGCCGAGTCGACGGCGGATGATGTCGTCGTTCTGCGTCGTTACCTTGATGAATGCTGTCATTTAACTTTTGTCGACCCACTCGTGCTGCTTCGGTGGAAACCTTAGGATCTGGTCTTCCAGATCGGACGATGGCGGCACTGCAGTTCCGTTTCTCTCTTGGGAGTTGAAGGAAATATGCCCTAGAGGCAATAAGAAAGTTATTATTTATTTCCTTATTTCATGATAAATGTTTATTATTCATGCTAGAATTGTATTAACCGGAAACATAATACATGTGTGAATACATAGACAAACAGATTGTCACTAGTATGCCTCTACTTGACTAGCTCGTTGATCAAAGATGGTTATGTTTCCTAACCATAGACATGAGTTTTCATTTGATTAACGGGATCACATCATTAGGAGAATGATGTGATTGACTTGAACCATTCTGTTAGCTTAGCACTCGATCGTTTAGTATGTTGCTATTGCTTTCTTGATGACTTATACATGTTCCTATGACTATGAGATTATGCAACTCCCGTTTACCGAAGGGCCACTTTGTGTGCTACCAAACGTCACAACGTAACTGGGTGATTATAAAGGTGCTCTACAGGTGTCTCCGAAGGTACTTGTTGGGTTGGCGTATTTTGAGATTAGGATTTGACACTCCGATTGTCGGAGAGGTATCTTTGGGCCCTCTCGGTAATGCACATCACTTAAGCCTTGCAAGCATTGCAACTAATGAGTTAGTTGCGGGATGATGTATTACGGAACGAGTAAAGAGACTTGCCGGTAACGAGATTGAACTAGGTATTGAGATACCGACGATCGAATCTCGGGCAAGTAACATACTGATGACAAAGGGAACAACGTATGTTGTTATGCGGTTTGACCGATAAAGATCTTCGTAGAATATGTGGGAGCCAATATGAGCATCCAGGTTCCGCTATTGGTTATTGACCGGAGACATGTCTCGGTCATGTCTACATAGTTCTCGAACCCGTAGGGTCCGCATGCTGAACGTTTCGATGACAGTTATATTATGACTTTATGTGTTTTGATGTACCGAAGGAGTTTGAAGTCCCAGATGAGATCGGGGACATGACGAGGAGTCTCGAAATGGTCGAGACGTGAAGATCGATATATTGGACGACTATATTCGGACATCGGAAAGGTTCCGAGTGATTCGGGTATTTTTCGGAGTACCGAAGAGTTACGGGAATTCGCCGGGGAGTATATGGGCCTTATTGGGCTTTAGGGGAAAGAGAGAGGAGAGGTTGGGCGCCCCCCAAGGCCTAGTCCGAATTGGACTAGGGGAGGGGCTGCGGCCCCTCCTTCTTTCTCTTCTCTCTCCCCTTTCCATGACTCCTACTCCTACTACTTGGAAGGGGGGGGGGAATCCTACTCCCGGTGGGAGTAGGACTCCTCCTAGGGCGCTCCATAGAGAGGGCCGGCCCTCCCCCTCCTCCACTCCTTTATATACAGGGGCAGGGGGCAGCCCAAAGACACAACAATTGATTTGTTTGATCTTTTAGCCGTGTGCGGTGCCCCCCTCCACCATAGTCCACCTTGATAATACTGTAGCGGTGCTTAGGCGAAGCCATGCGTCGGTAGAACATCAACATCATATCCATGCCGTTGTGCTGACGAAACTCTCCCTCAACACTCGGCTGGATCGGAGTTCGAGGGACGTCATCGGGCTGAACGTGTGCTGAACTCGGAGGTGCCGTGCGTTCGGTACTTGATCGGTCGGATCGTGAAGACGTACGACTACATCAACCGCGTTGTGCTAATGGTTCCGCTTTCGGTCTATGAGGGTGCGTGGACAACACTCTCCCCTCTCGTTGCTATGCATCACCATGATCTTGGTGTGCGTAGGAATTTTTTTGCAATTACTACGTTCCACCAACCAGTGGCATCAGAGCCTCGGTTTTGATGGTTGATGTTATTTGCACGAGTAGAAACACAAGTGAGTTGTGGGCGATATAAGTCATACTGCTTACCAGCATGTCATACTTTGGTTCGGCGTATTGTTGGATGAAGCGTCCCGGACCGACATTACGCGTACGCTTACGCGAGACCGGTTCTCCCGACGTGCTTTGCACAAAGGTGGCTAGCGGGTGACAGTTTCTCCAACTTTAGTTGAACCGAGTGTGGCTACGCCGGTCCTTGCAAAGGTTAAAACAAGCACCAACTTGACAAACTATCGTTGTGGTTTTAATGCGTAGGTGAGATTGGTTCTTACTTAAGCCCATAGCAGCCACGTAAAACTTGCAACAACAAAGTAGAGGACGTCTAACTTGTTTTTGCAGGGCATGTTGTGATGTGATATGGTCAAAACGTGATGAGATATAAGTTTTTGTATGAGATGATCATGTTTTGTTAAATTTATCGGCAACTGGCAAAAGCCTTATGGTTGTCTCTATATAGCATAAGATGCAAGCGCCAAATAATTTGCTTTACTTTATCGCTATGCGATAGCAATAGTTGCAAGAGCAATTGTTGGCGAGACGACCGTGTGACGACACATTGATATAGATCAAGATGATGGAGATCATGGTGTCATGCCGGTGACGATAGAGATGATGCTTTGGAGATGGAGATCAAAGGCACAAGATGATGATGGCCATGTCATGTCACATATTTTGATTGCATGTGATGTTTATCTTTTATGCATCTTATCTTGCTTTGATTGACGGTAGCATTATAAGATGATCTCTCACTAATTATCAAGAAGTGTTTCTCCCTGAGTATGCACCGTTGCGAAAGTTCTTCGTGCTGAGACACCACGTGATGATCGGGTGTGATAGGCTCTACGTTCAAATACAACGGGTGCAAAACAGTTGCACACGCAGAATACTTAGGTTATACTTGACGAGCCAAGCATATACAGATATGGCCTCGGAACACGGAGACCGAAAGGTCGAGCGTGAATCATATAGTAGATATGATCAACATAACGATGTTCACCATTGAAAACTACTCCATCTCACGTGATGATCGGTTATGGTTAGTTGATTTGGATCACGTAATCACTTAGAATTAGAGGATGTCTATCTAAGTGGGAGTTCTTAAGTAATATGATTAATTGAACTTTAATTTATCATGAAACTTAGTCCTGCTAGTATTTAGCATATCTATGTTGTAGATCAATAGCTCGCGTTGTTGCTTTCCTAGTGTTTATTTTGATATGTTCCTAGAGAAAATTGTGTTGAAAGATGTTAGTAGCAATGATGCGGATTGGATCCGTGATCTGAGGTTTATCCTCATTGCTGCACAGAAGAATTATGTCCTTGATGCACCGCTAGGTGACGACCTATTGCAGGAGCAGATGCAGACGTTATGAACATTTGGCTAGCTCAATATGATGACTACTTGATAGTTTAGTGCACCATGCTTAATGGCTTAGAATCGGGACTTCAAAGACGTTTTGAACGTCATGGAGCATATGAGATGTTCCAGGAGTTGAAGTTAATATTTCAAGCAAATACCCGAGTTGAGAGATATGAAGTCTCAACAAGTTCTATAGCTAAAAGATGGAGGAGAATCGCTCAACTAGTGAGCATGTGCCCAGATTGTCTGGTAGTACAATTGCTTGAATCAAGTGGGAGTTAATCTTCCAGATAAGATAGTGATTGACAGAATTCTCTAGTCACCATCACCAAGTTAGTAGAACTTCGTGATGAACTATAATATGCAAGGGATAACGGAAACAACTCCCAAGCTCTTCGTGATGCTGAAATCAACGAAGGTAGAAATCAAGGAAAACATCAAGTGTTGATGGTTGACAAGATCACTAGTTTCAAGAAAAGGGCATAGGGAAGAAGGGGAACTTCAAGAAGAACGGCAAGCAAGTTGCTGCTCAAGTGAAGAAGCCCAAGTCTGGTCCTAAGCCTGAGACTAAGTGCTTCTACTGCAAAGGGACTGGTCACTGGAAGCGGAACTACCCCAAGTGATTGGCGGATAAGAAGGATGGCAAAGTGAACATAAGTATATTTGATATACATGTTATTGATGTGTACTTTACTAGTGTTTATAGCAACCCCTCAGTATTTGATACTAGTTCAGTTGCTAAGATTAGTAACTCGAAACGGGAGTTGCAGAATAAACAGAGACTAGTTAAGGGTGAAGTGACGATGTGTGTTGGAAGTGGTTCCAAGATTGATATGATCATCATCGCACACTCCCTATAATTTCGGGATTAGTGTTGAACCTAAATAAGTGTTATTTGGTGTTTTGCGTTGAGCATGAATATGATTTGATCATGTTTATTGTAATACGGTTATTCATTTTAAAGAGAATAAATTGTTGTTCTGTTTACATGAATAAAACCTTATATGGTTACACACCCAATGAAAATAGTTCAGTTGGATCTCGATCGTAGTGATACACATAATCATAATATTGAAACCAAAAGATGCAAAGTTAATAATGATAGTGCAACTTATTTGTGGCACTGCCGTTTAGGTCATATTGGTGTAAAGCGCATGAAGAAACTCCATGCTGATGGGCTTTTGGAATCACTTGATTATGAATCAGTTGATGCTTGCGAACCATGCCTCATGGGCAAGATGACTAAGACTCTGTTCTTCGGAACAATGGAGCGAGCAACAGATTTGTTGGAAATCATACATACTGATGTATGTGGTCCGATGAATATTGAGGCTCGCGACAAGTATCATTATTTTCTGATCTTCACAGATGATTTGAGCAGATATGAGTATATCTACTTGATGAAACATAAGTCTGAAACATTTGAAAAGTTCAAAGAATTTCAGAGTGAAGTGAAAAATCATCGTAACAAGAAAATAAAGTTTCTACGATCTGATCGTAGAGAAGAGTATTTGAGTTACGAGTTTGGCCTTCAGTTAAAAACAATGTGAAATAGTTTCACTACTCATGCCACCTGGAACACCACAATGTAATGGGTGTGTCGAACGTCATACCCGTACTTTATTGATATGGTGCGCTCTATGAATGTCTTACCGATCTAGCCACTACGTTTTGGGTTTATTGCATTAGAGACAGCTGCATTCACGTTAAATAGGGGCACCATCTAATCCGTGTAGTGACGACACGTCATGAACTATGTGGCAAAGAAACCTAAGCTGGTCGATTTCTTAAAGTTTGGGGTTGCGATTGCTTATGTGAAAAAGTTTCAACTTGATAAGCTCAAACCCAAATCGGAGAAGTGCGTCTTCATAGGATCCAAGGAAACTATTGGGTACACTTCTATCACAGATCCGAAGGCAAGACTTTTGTTTGCTAAATTCGGAAACTTTCTAGAGAAGGAGTTTCTCTCGAAAGAAGTGAGTGGGAGGAAAGTAGAACTTGACGAGGTAACTGTACCTGCTCCCTTATTGGAAAGTAGTTCATCACAGAAATCTGTTCCTGTGACTACTACACCAATTAGTGAGGAAGCTAATGATGATGATCATGTAACTTCAGATCAAGTTACTACCAAATCTCGTAGGTAAACCAGAGTGAGATCCGCACCAGAGTGGTACGGTAATCCTGTTCTGGAAGTCATGTTACTAGACCATGACGAACTTGCGAACTATGAGGAAGCGATGATGAGCCCAGATTCCGCGAAAATGGTTTGAGGCCATGAAATCTGAGATATGATCCATGTATGAGAACAAAGTATGGACTTTGATGGATTTGCCCGATGATCGGCAAGCCATAGAAAATAAATGGATCTTCAAGAGGAAGACAGACGCTGATAGTAGTGTTACTATCTACAAAGCTAGAATTGTCGCAAAAAGGTTTTCGACAAGTTCAAGGTGTTGACTACGATGAGAGTTTTCTCACTCGTATCTATGCTTAAGTCTGTCCGAATCATGTTAGCAATTGCCGCATTTTATGAAATCTGGCAAATGGATAAACAAAACTGAATTCCTTAATGGATTTAATAAAGAAGAGTTGTATACGATGCAACTAGAAGGTTTTGTCAAATCCGAAAGGTGCTAACAAAATGTGCAAGCTCCAGCGATCCATCTATGGACTGGTGCAAGCATCTCGGAGTTGGAATATACGCTTTGATGAGTTGATCAAAGCATATAGTTTTATACAGACTTGCGGTGAAGCCTGTATTTACGAGAAAGTGAGTGGGAGCACTACAGCATTTCTGATAAGTATATGTGAATGACATATTGTTGATCGGAAATAATGTAGAATTATTCTGTAAAGCATATAAAGGAGTGTTTGAAAGGAGTTTTTCAAAGAAAGACTTCGGTGAAGCTGCTTACATATTGAGCTTCAAGATCTATAGAGATAGATCAAGACGCTTGATAAGTTTTTTCAATGAGTACATACCTTGACAAGATTTTGAAGTAGTTCAAAATGGAGCAGTCAAAGAAAGAGTTCTTGCCTGTATTACAAGGTGTGAAGTTGAGTAAGACTCAAAGCCCGACCACGGCAGAAGATAGAAAGAGAATAAAGTCATTCCCTATGCCTTGGCCATAGGTTCTATAAAGTATGTCATGCTGTATACCAGATCTATTGTATACCCTGCACTGATTTGGCAAGGGAGTACAATAGTGATCTAGGAGTAGATCACTGGACAGCGGTCAGAATTATCCTTAGTGAAATAAGGATATGTTTCTCGATTATGGACATGACAAAAGGTTCGTCGTAAAGGGTTACGTCGATGCAAGTTTTTGACACTGATCTGGATGACTCTAAGTCTCGATCTAGATACATATTGAAAGTGGGAGCAATTAGCTAGAGTAGCTCCGTGCAGAGCATTGTAGACATAGAAAATTGCAAAATACATAAACGGATCTGAATATGAAAGACCGTTGACTAAGATTCTCTCACAAGCAAAACATGATCACACCTTAGTACTCTTTGGGTGTTAATCACATAGCGATGTGAACTAGATTACCGAATCTAGTAAACCCTTTGGGTGTTGGTCACATGGCGATGTGAACTATGGGTGTTAATCACATGATGATGTGAACTATCGATGTTAATCACATAGTGATGTGATCTAGATTATTGACTCTAGTGCAAGTGGGAGACTGAAGGAAATATGCCCTAGAGGCAATAATAAAGTTATTATTTATTTCCTTATTTCATGATAAATGTTTATTATTCATGCTAGAATTGTATTAACCGGAAACATAATACATGTGTGAATACATAGACAAACAGAGTGTCACTAGTATGCCTCTACTTGACTAGCTCGTTAATCAAAGATGGTTATGTTTCCTAACCATGAACAAAGTTTGTTATTTGATTAACGAGGTCACATCATTAGTTGAATGATCTGATTGACATGACCCATTCCATTAGCTTAGCACCCGATCGTTTAGTAGTGTTGCTATTGCTTTCTTCATGACTTATACATGTTCCTATGACTATGAGATTATGCAACTCCCGTTTGCCGGAGGAACACTTTGTGTGCTACCAAACGTCACAACGTAACTGGGTGATTATAAAGGAGCTCTACAGGTGTCTCCAAAGGTAAATGTTGGGTTGGCGTATTTCGAGATTAGGATTTGTCACTCCGATTGTCGGAGAGGTATCTCTGGGCCTTCTCGGTAATGCACATCACATAAGCCTTGCAAGCATTGAACTAATGAGTTAGTTGTGAGATGATGTATTACGGAACGACTAAAGAGACTTGCGGTAACGAGATTGAACTAGGTATTAAGATACCGACGATCGAATCTCGGGCAAGTAACATACCGATGACAAAGGGAACAGCGTATGTTGTTATACGATCTGACCGATAAAGATCTTCATAGAATATGTAGGAGCCAATATGAGCATCCAGGTCCGCTATTGGTTATTGACCGGAGACGTGTCTCGGTCATGTCTACATTGTTCTCGAACCCGTAGGGTCCGCACGCTTAAGGTTTCGATGACAGTTATATTATGAGTTTATGAGTTTTGATGTACCGAAGGAGTTCGGAGTCCCGAGATGAGATCGGGACATGACGAGGAGTCTCGAAATGGTCGAGACATAAAGATTGATATATTGGAAGCCTATGTTTGGACATCGGAAGTGTTCCGGGTGAAATCAGGATTTTACCGGATTACGGGAGGTTACCGGAACCCCCGGGAGTCATATGGGCCTTATTGGGCTTTAGTGGAAAGGTGAAAGGGGCTGCCCATAGTGGGCTGCGCGCCTCCCCCCTCCCCTAGTCCTATTAGGACTAGGAGAGGTGGCCGGCCACCTCTCTCTCTCTTTCCCCCTTGGGAGTCCTATTTGGAATAGGATTGGGGGGGGGAGGGGGGGGGGGATCCTACTCCCAGAGGGAGTAGGACTCTCCTGGCGCGCCCTATGTGGCCGGCCAGCCTCCCCCCTTTGGTCCTTTATATACTGAGGCAGAGGCACCCCAGAAAAACAACAAGTTGATCCACGTGATCTATACCTTAGCCGTGTGCGGTGCCCCCAGCCACCATAGTCCTCGATAATACTGTAGCGGAGTTTAGGCGAAGCCCTGCTGCTGTAGTACATCAAGATAGTCACCACGCCGTCGTGCTGACGGAACTCTTCCCCGACACTTTGCTGGATCGGAGTCCGGGGATCATCATCGAGCTGAACGTGTGATCGAACTCGGAGGTGCCGTAGTTTCGGTGCTTGATCGGTTGGCTCGCGAAGACGTACGACTACTTCCTCTACGTTGTGTCATCGCTTCCACAGTCGGTCTGCGTGGGTACGTAGACAGCACTCTCCCCTCTCGTTGCTATGCATCACCATGATCTTGTGTGTGCGTAGGAATTTTTTTGAAATTACTACGTTCACAACACCCGATTGCCTCGACGTGCCCAGTCATACTGCTATGTTAGTCCGGGTAATGATCGAGATGGGTTACCGTTGGTATCCCAAATACACCGTCGAAGAGCAATTCCGAGACTTTAATTAAAGCCAATATTTCTGCACCGTCAGGATATTTCCTTCTTATCCTGGATCTACCGAGCCCCTCCACTGTTCCTATGGACTCGGGGTTACTATTGAGATGGCTGTGCAGGATGCTGCCTATTCCATGATGACCATCATGCGAGTCTGGACTGGCCTACTTTGGAACACCGACTTCCGTTACATGCCAGCTTCACTTCCGGGAGCGCAAGGGTATCTTCAGGCTATCTATGCTGACTCCACTCAGGAGGACTCATTAACCCGTACCACTGCCAAGATGCTCGAAGATAAGGACCGAGAGAATCGGGCCTTGAGGCTGGAGCTTTTTAATACCTATGCTGATCATTGGGCCACATTGACTCGGTTTGCACCTGCGGTGCAAGCTTGATGTATGGATACAAGGGATCTGTATCCTGTGAGATCTGCTCTGCCAGACATGGTGGATTGGCGTGATGTGGGGGGCATCACCCCACCCCGTGGTCCCCGCAGGCCACCGTTTGTTGGTCCAAGACCTCATCCTAGCCCCTTTGGTCCACAAGCTCCTCAGGACCGTCTGTTCCCGGATGATCACGTTCAAATTCCAGGCTATGGAGGTGACTTCTATGAGGACTACTACGGAGCTGTCTGAGTTAGTAGTAGTATCACTAGTGTTGTAATAGTTGTATCTCCACCGTCCTGCGTGACTTGTGGAATATGACTTTGTGTGTAATCAATTCCGGAGGTGTAGACAAATAATGTATAGGAGCTTGGAATGCCTCCGATGAGATGTAACGTCTTTCATCATAGTTGTACTGTAGCCTGGGCTTGTACTAAACTATGTATGATGTGTATGACCGTTGGTATATATATGGCAGTTTTATATTACCATGACATACGGATGAACATCCCTGCATTCCGTGTTATCCATTACATTCTGCACTTCCTTGCTAAGTTTGAGCCATCCTTATCTAAACCGTTGTCTTGTTTTCTCCTAGGATGGTCAACACCCGCAGCAACCCTGCTGCCCCGGAGCAGGGGGAAGCCAGTGCAGCTAGGGGTGAAAATCTGCCTCACCCGCCCTCTCTGGCCGAGGTGATGCTGGAGGCGGAAAGAAACAAGCGTGAGACTAACCGCCTGCTAGAGCGGATTGAGCAGAACACTGCACGCCATCAGCAAAATGACTTGGTGTCAATCAATGACTTTATCAAGCTGTACCCACCAAAGTTTAACCATTCCGTCGAGCCCCTCGACGCGGATGACTGGCTTCGCAGCATCACCCACAAGCTACGTTCTGCCAACGTAGCCGAAGCCGACAAGGTTACTTATGCTGCCTATCATCTTGAAGGCCCTGCTAGCCTTTGGTGGGAAAACTTCGAAGCTATGCGCCCGGCCGGCCAAATTACTACTTGGGCTGAATTCAGTGAGGCTTTCCGTGAGCATCACATTCCGGAAGGTCTCATAGATCGCAAGAGGGTGGAGTTCTGCAATTTCACCCAAGGAAGACTGACTGTGGATGCATATAGTCGTGAATTTTGGAATCTGGCACGTTATGCCCCTGAAGAGGTATCTACTGATGCTAAGAAGCAGGCAAGGTTCCGCAAGGGACTTAGCCCTGAGCTTCGCCACGATCTTCGTCTGCACGAGTGCACATCCTTTCAGAAGTTGGTCAATAAAGCCATCAGCGCTGAGATAGGCCAGACTGATTATGACGCTTCACGCAAGCACTCCCGTGATTTTGGCTCTTCATCCGGCTCTGGAGCTCAGAAGCGCCGGGTGTGGATTCCAAGCACGGCACTACCACCCAGGTTTATTCCGAGGCCATTCTTTGAGGCGCCTCGTCCCAACCAGCAGTTTGCACCGCCCAAGCCCTATGGTGGCCCTGTTGCTAATGCTG
Organism: Triticum urartu; assembly: GCF_003073215.2. NCBI lineage: Eukaryota > Viridiplantae > Streptophyta > Magnoliopsida > Poales > Poaceae > Triticum > Triticum urartu. Next base: position 296,142,248 of record NC_053022.1, read on the forward strand.
CTCCACACCCCAATGTGGTGACATGCTTCAAGTGTGGAGAGCCGGGTCACTATAGCCGAGAGTGTCCCCAGAACAACAACCCCAATCAAACTGGAAAGTCCGTTGGCCGTCGTAAGCCCGCGGGAAAGACATTCTATGCCAAGCCGGTCACTACTACACGTGGCCATGTCAACTATGTTTCAGTCGAGGAGGCTCATGAGGATCCTAACGTCCTCATTGGTACGCTCCTTGTTAACTGCCATCCGGCATCTGTTCTTTTCGATACTGGAGCATCTCATTCATTCATATCCGAGAACTATGCTCGATTGCATAACACGACATTCTGTGACATGCCCACTTCTATGGTAATTCAAACTCCGGGTTCCAAATGGAAAACTTCTAGAGTAAGCCATGGGAATGAAATTCTTATTGATAGACTTGTCTTCCTTGCATCCTTAATAGCTCTCAAGTCCTCGGACATAAACATCATCTTGGGTATGGACTGGATGTCAGCTTATTATGCTAAGATTGATTGTGCCACCAGAACCGTTCAACTTACTCATTCATCGGGCAAGACAGTCAATGTCTTAACTCGAGTGGCCAAGCACCAACTTTACTCCCTAAATGCCAACCCCCTTCCAGACCTTAAAGATGTTTCGGTAGTCCGAGACTTTCCGGATGTCTTTACAGAAGAACTGCCAGGTGTTCCACCTGACAGGGATGTCGAGTTTGTGATAGACCTTGTTCCAGGAACCGTTCCAATTTCTAGAAGACCCTACAAGATGACACCCTTAGAACTAGCCAAGCTTAAGAACCAACTCAATGAGTTCTTGAAAAAGGGTTTCATCCGTCCTAGTTCCTCTCCTTGGGCTTGGCCCGTCCTCTTCGTCAAGAAGAAGGATGGAACGGATCGAATGGTTGTAGATTACCGACCTGTCAACTTGGTCACCATCAAGAATAAGTATCCGCTTCCCAGGATCAACGATCTGTATGACCAGCTCGCTAGGTCCTCAGTCTTTTCCAAGATGGATTTGAGGTTGGGCTACCATCAAATCAAAATCAGAAACGGGGACATTCCCAAAACGGCCTTTGTTACTCGTTATGGCCAATACGAGTACACCGTTATGTCCTTCGGTTTAACCAATGCCCCATCCACCTTCTCCCGGTTAATGAACTCGGTCTTCATGGAGTATTTGGATAAATTCATCATAGTATACCTCGATGACATACTCATATACTCCAAGAATGAAGAGGAACATGCCGAACATCTAAGGCTGGTATTGATGAAACTTCGAGAGCATCACCTTTATGCCAAATTCTCCAAGTGTGAATTTTGGTTGCCAGAAGTGACCTATCTAGGCCATGTAATCTATGGTAAGGGTATTGCTGTCAATCCCGAGCGAGTTCAAGCTGTCCTTGATTGGACTCCACCTGAGACGGCCAAGCAAGTTCGGAGCTTCCTTGGCTTAGCGAGCTATTGCCGCCGCTTTGTCGAGAATTTCTCCAAGGTTGCTAAACCTCTAACTGAACTCCTCAAGAAAGATAAAAAGTTCGAGTGGACTCCACAGTGCGAGTTCAGCTTTCAGGAACTGAAAAGAAGCCTGACATCTGCTCCCGTACTGGTACCACCAAATTTCTCCAAGGACTTTGTTATCTATTGTGACGCCTCGTGACAAGGACTAGGTTTCATACTCATGCAGGATCGTCAGGTAATTGCCTATGCTTCATGGCAATTACACCCACATGAGGAAAACTATCCCACACATGATCTAGAGCTTGCAGTTGCAGTCCATGCACTTAAAACTTGGCGACATTACCTCCTCGGTAATCGCTGCGAGATCTTCACCGATCACCAAAGTTTGAAATATATCTTCACCCAACCAGATTTGAATCTCAGGAAAAGATGTTGGGTCGAGTTGATCTCGGATTACGACTTAGGAATAACCTACACCCCGGGCAAAGCCAATGTCATGGCCGATGCGCTTAGTCGTAAGTCCTATTGTAACAACCTGATGTTACAACAAAGTCAACCACTTCTCCATGAGGAATTTCGTAAGCTTAATCTTCACATTGTTCCTCGAGCATTCCTATCCACCCTGGTGACGAAGCCTAATCTTATGGATCAGATCATAACCGCCCAGCGGTATGATAAGGGCATATCCCGAATTAAGGAAAACATCGCTAGCGGAATTGCTAAATGTTTTTCCATGGATGAGCGAGGTGTTGTTTTCTTCGAGAACCGCTTGGTGGTTCCCAAGAAACAACATCTACGCCAGTTGATTCTTAAGGAAGCTCATGAATCCCCTCTCACCATTCATCCCGGTAGTACTAAAATGTATCAAGACCTACGCCAGAGGTTTTGGTGGACTAGGATGAAGAGAGAAATTGCTCAATACATTGCTAGCTGCGACGTCTGTCATCGTGTTAAAGCAGAGCATCAACGGCCTGCTGGCACCCTTCAAACTTTGGCTATTCCTGAGTGGAAATGGGATAAAATCAGTATGGATTTCATTACTGGGTTTCCCAGGACCAAGAGAGGGAATAATGCCATCTTCATCGTGATCGACCGTCTTTCCAAGGTAGCCCATTTCCTACCTGTTCGTGAGAGTATCACTGCTAGCCAGCTAGCTGACTTGTACATCTCCCGAATAGTGTCTCTTCATGGTGTTCCATTGGAAATTAACTCAGACCGTGGGAGTCTCTTCACCTCTCGATTCTGGGAAAGTTTCCAAAATGCTATGGGAACTCGTCTCTCTTTTAGCACCGCCTTCCACCCTCAATCAAGTGGTCAAGTAGAACGAGTCAATCAAATTCTGGAAGATATGCTCCGAGCCTCTGTCATCTCATTCAAAATGGGTTGGGAGAAATGCCTTCCATTCGCGGAGTTTGCTTAAAACAATAGTTATCAAGCTAGTTTGGGCAAGGCTCCTTTCGAAGTTCTCTATGGACGAAAATGTCGAACGCCTCTTAACTGGTCAGAAACCGGGGAAAGACAACTCTTTGGCCCGGATATGATTCAGGAAGCAGAAGAACAGGTTCGCGTTATTCGTGAGAAATTGAAAACAGCCCAATCTCGTCAAAAGAGTCAATATGATTGTAAACATAAGCCTATGACTTATGAAGTCGGCGAGAAGGCCTACCTTCGGGTTACTCCGTTAAAGGGAACCCATCGTTTCGGTATCAAAGGAAAATTGGCTCCTCATTACATCGGACCCTTTCGCATTCTTGCCAAACGAGGAGAAGTTGCCTACCAATTAGAACTACCTTCGCATCTTTCCAGAGTTCACGATGTCTTCCACGTTTCTCAACTCAGGCGTTGCTTCGCGGATCCTATCCATGGAGTGGACCACGAAATGCTTGATCTACAAGATAACCTCTCATATCGGGAATATCCCGTTCGTATCCTTGATCAAGCCGAGCGTACCACTCGACATCATAATATCAAGTTTCTCAAGGTTCAATGGGCACACCATTCCGAGAAACAAGCCACTTGGGAAAGGGAGGATCGTCTTCGACTCGAGTACCCCACCTTCTTTCCGGAGGAACCTAAATCTTGGGACGAGATTCTTTTGAGTGGGGGTGAGTTGTCACACCCTAGCTAGTTCAAGCATTAGAGTGTGCATCATGTTTAAATTCATTTTAAATTTGAAATGGGGATGACAGAAACCCCAGCACCCCCTGGAAACAACTAGGGTTTACTAAAACTTTTTCAATGAACCTGAAATGCCCTTCTAAAAAGCCCACCCTTTTTGTTTTGGGTTAAGACCATTGACAAAAATGGTGCACTCTTTTCTAGGACATTCTGGATTTTTTGACTTAAATCATAAGTATTTGAATTTGGGCATTTAAATGCTATAAAATATTTTAAATGCTCAAATAATTCTGGAAATAAGTGTGGGCTGTTGGAAATAATCTAAACAGAGCCAATGATTATTTTCAGGATTTTTTGTAAGTGCCTAAGTATTTTTAGTAAAGCCACAAACTTACAGAAAAAATAGAAAAACAGAAATAAAAGAGGAGCAGGAAACTTACCTGGCCGCAGCCCACCTGGCAGCCCACCTGGCCGGCCCAGCACTGTGCTGGCCCGCACCAGCCAGCTGCTTCTTCCTCGCCAGGCAGGCACAGAGGTGACGCCAGCGAGCACGAGCTCGCCATAGCGTCAGCTGCTTGCCGCCCACGAGGCCAAGACACCTGGGCGAGCTCCACGTCGCCGCCCCGACCCTGTGGACATCTCATTCGCCCCCTGCCTCTCTCCCACGCTCCCCCGAAGCCATGGCCGACGCAGCCGCCGTCGTAGCCGCAGCCACCATCGTCCCCGTGTCACCCCACCGTGCCCACGAGCTCCGCAACATCTCCCTCGACCTCCTCGACGAGCCACGAGGCCTCGGACGCGCTGCAACACCGCCACCGTTGCCGTTCCCCTCGTCGGTCACCGGAGATCGTCGTCGACGTTTTGCCGCCTCCCAAGCTTCCCCGAGCCCGCTTCGACGCCCGCTGCACTCATCGTGAGCTTCTCTCTCTTCTCCCTTTAGCCACGTCGCTCGAGCTGCCCTCTAACCCCGTTGGCCATCACGGCCGAGAGCTCGGCTCCGCCGGCCTTGTCGCCGCCGTGGCCACAGGCGCGTAAGCTCAATTCTGAGTGAATCACCACACTCACCACGTTCCCAGGAGCCTAACCTAGCACTCCCCGTGCCTCGCCGTGCCCCGTAGCTTCGGGTTCATCCTCGCCCGAACTCTAGCGACCGCCAAGGTCATCGCCGGCGTCGTTCCCAGCCTCCCCGAGCTCCACTTCCTCCACCAAACGACACGGCTCGCTCCCCGCGTCACGTAGCTGCTCTCTGTCGTCGATTTGGTCACCGGAGACGCAAACCCGAGCCCTCCGCCGCGTCTGTAGTCGCCGGCGTCAAGCCGCCGGCGAGTTGACCACGTCTGACCGTGTGGGCCCAAGTTGACTCCCCCCTGAGTCTATGACAGGTGGGTCCGGTCTGCTAACTAGTTTAGGGTTAGTCTTAACTAATTTTAATTAGTTTAGACACTGACATGTGGGCCCAGGCCCCACTGACAGCTAATTAGTGTTAATTTAATTCTGATAATTAGCTGAGTCACTGACAGACAGGGCCCACCAGTCAGGTTTCACCTGGCCGACCCAGTTGACCGCTGACGTCACACCTATATCATGCTGACGCGTTAATTCAATTACTGGAATTATTCTTATATAGGAAATTCCAGAAAATATCCAAAACTTCTAAAAATCATAGAAAATCAACCATAGCTCCAAATGCAAAGATTTATATATGAAAAATGATCAGAAAAATTCAATCTATCCATCTGTAATGGTTTCATGCATGACAAAACAAGTTAACCTTGCTTTTTAAGAAGAATAAGGTAATGCACTAATACGGCCATGTTTAATGAGCTAACATTTGAATCTTTGATTTAAATGAGTTCATCCCCTTCTGTTTTACCTTGCATTAGGCCAAGACACTTTCATCTTGCCATGTCATAGCATGCATCATATTGTTGCATATTGCCATGTGTTGATTATGTTTGGTGTGATTTTCGTGGTAGGTTCTGCCTCCAAGGATAACCCCGAGTATCCGTCTGAAGGGCAGTACCCTACTACCACTACAACAGGCAAGCAACCCATTGAGCATTCCGATACAACCCATGTTCTCGCTTCTGCTCTTGTTTACTGCATTAAGACAACACGATTCAAACTGCTGTGTGCTACGGTAGTTGAACCCTTATTCTCTGCATGACCTGTCATTGCCACAGTAACTAGATGAAACCCACTAGCATGTGTAGGAGTTGATTGAGCCATGTATGTGATTCCTACCTTGCTATGCCTGCTATGCTTAGAGTTGTGTCAGGTCTGGTTCATCTGGGTGATGGGCTAGAGTGAAATGATTATGTCGGTAATGTGAGGGATGTGTGGAACATGTTTTGGTAAAGGTATCGATGATAGGCCATGTAGGAGTACATGGTGGGTTGTTTCATTGAGGCCGTCCCTAAGAACTGAGATCTGTATGTGTGATTTTAAGATTCAGCTACTACCATGCATTGGGATCCTTAATTGACCCTCTCGGCTTCTTAAATACCCTAGTACTCTGTCCAGGAGTTGCAAATAGTTTCTGGTGTTTGTAGGTTATGTGTTGGCGGCCGTGCGTAGCGCTGACCCTAGGGGTGGGCTATGTTGCGGTAGATACACCGTGGCATGGTGTACCGAGTCACCCGTTTGGTGTCTCGGGAACCCTGTTCACATCGTTTGGGGCCGTATGTGGAAACCTCGGCCGGACTCCCTGCGGATGGAACATGGATAGGCGATGAACCTAGACTAGAGACTTGAGTGTTTAGGTAGGCCGTGGCCGACACCCTCGTTGGGCCTCCGCTTGAAGGTTGCCGAGTACATGTCGTGTAAACGGCGGTAAGTGGTGAA
>NC_053022.1:296149662-296176360 GCF_003073215.2 Triticum urartu
TGATCGTTTGGGGGTACGTAGGTATATATAGGAGGAAGGAGTACGTCGGTGGAGCAACAGGGGCCCACGAGGGTGGAGGGCGCGCCTAGGGGGTAGGCGCGCCCCCTACCTCGTGGCCTCCTCCTTTGTTTCTTGACGTAGGGTCCAAGTCTCCTGGATCATGTTCGGTGAGAAAATCACGTTCCCGAAGGTTTCATTCCGTTTGGACTCCGTTTGATATTCCTTTTCTTCGAAACCCTAAAATAGGCAAAAAAACAGCAATTCTGGGCTGGGCCTCCGGTTAATAGGTTAGTCCCAAAAATAATATAAAAGTGGATAATAAAGCCCAATAATGTCCAAAACAGTAGATAATATAGCATGGAGCAATCAAAAATTATAGATACGTTGGAGACGTATCAGGCCCCTTCCACAGATTCATGTCTATTGGGCGAGATGCATTCACACGCTTTCAGCTCTCCTCATTACGGGTATATGAAGCTAAGATGCTCTGAAAGTGCTAGTTATCGACTAGAGGGGGGGTGAATAGGCGATTTTTATGAAAGTCTTCAAAACACGGGGGCTTTGAAGACAAACAGTAGAAATGAACCTATTGATATGCAGCGGAAGGTAGACTACACTAGACAAGCCATAGTCAAGTAAGCAATGAAGTGAAAGCACGAAGACTATCAACACCTAGGTAGTATGGATCAGGATGGAAGATAGTATGAAGCCAAACAACAACAGTCTTCACACAGTGAAGTCAATCAGATCATGCAAGCAGGCAATGACTTCACGAAGACAAAGTAAGTAAAGAGAGGTAAAGGATAGAACCAGTTGCTTGGTGAGGACAGGATTTGTTGGACCAGTTCCAGTTGCTGTGACAACTGTACGTCTGGTTAGGGAGGCTGAGATTCAACTCAGAAGACCGTCTTCACCTTATTCCCCTTGAGCTAAGGACACACAGTCCTCGCCCAATCACTCTGGTAAGTCTTCAAGGGAGACTTCCAAACCTTCACAGACTTCGTTCACCGGCGATCCACAATGACTCTTGGATGCTCAGAACGCGATGCCTAACCGGCTGGAGGATTCACAGTCCTCAAGTGTAACAAGTCTTCAGATCACGCAGACAGAAAGACTTCAGTGATGCCTAACACTCTTTGGCTCTGGGTGTTTAGGGCTTTGTCCTCGCAAGGATTTCTCTCTCAAAGGCTTCGAGGTGGGTTGCTCTCAAACGACAAAAGCCGTGCACTAACTCTGAGCAGCCACCAATTTATGGTGTAGGGGGTGGGCTATTTATAGCCAGGAGGCAACCCGACCTGATTTGTCCGAAATGACCCTGGGTCACTAAGGAACTGACACATGTCCAACGGTCAGATTTCAAACACACTCGGCAGCTTGACTTGGGCTACAAGTAAAGCTGACTTATCCAGCTCTGGATAAGATTTGCTCTCATTGTCTTCGCTCGAAGACATAGGATTTGGTTGAGCATCACTTCAGTCACTCTGAACTTTGTTCACTTGGACCCCACTTAACAGTACGGTGGTTCCTATGACTCAACAAAGAAGAAAAGGAAACTACGAAACAACTATGTCTTCGCAATCCATAGTCTTCATGCGATGTCTTCTCATGTCATAGTCTTCAATGTGAATCTCTTCACAGACCACCATTGTCTTCAATGTCTTCACACATTTTTAGGGGTCATCTCTGGTAGGTAAACCGAATCAATGAGGGACTACTACCTGTGTTATCCTGCAATTCTCACAAACACATTAGTCCCTCAACCAAGTTTGTCGTCAATACTCCAAAACCAACTAGGGGTGGCACTAGATGCACTTACAATCTCCCCCTTTTTGGTGATTGATGACAAACTGGTTGAAGTTTTCAACGGGGATAAAAGTATGTGAAATTGTAAGGGTAAAGGTATTGTCTTCATAAGTAGCAAAAGGCTCCCCCTGAAGATGTGCATATAAGTAGTTTGCTCTTGAATGCAAATGCACATGGCAGGTTTTATTGTGGAGATCCTCTTCACTATGAAGACAATTCATTATGCATATAAAGATATAACGAAGATAATGACATGCATAATGAAAAATGGACGTCTGCGGAATGACTTCATGCGGAATTTATCATCGCATCACACAAGTGGCAGACGACCATCAAGTTTAAGTGTTACAACCCAAAGAACCAAATGTATCAAAAAACGAGAGTTGTAACCACTTAGCAAAAAATAGCAACCACCCATATGGACCCGCTTGAAGACTATCAACTCATATGCTTCTCCCCCTTTTGTCAGTAAGGACCAAAAAGGTTTGAAGACATAGAGCATCTACTCGTTCCCATCAGGAGTAGATGAAGGTGCAGGGTCGACGTTGGAGTTAGTGGTGCAGAGGGGCCTGGTGCAGTGTCGAGACGCAGTGAAGCCATGGCTGGTGAAGTGGCATCGTCTTCTTCTTCGACGACTCTCGCAACAACAGTTGCAGCCGAAGATGAATACTCAGAATCTTCAATGGGTGGAGTTCGACGCCAGCTTGCATTGCGAGGAGAGTGGAGTCAAATTTGAAACCCTCAGTGAAGCCATCTTCCAAAGATCGTCTTCAGAGCAGAGAAGTGTGAGACTCTTCCAGGACCTCCTACAGGCTTCATGAGCAACAAATGAGTTCTTGGTGGCCAAGTTTCTGATGTGATTGACGTCCACCAAGATGCTCTGCATCTGACGCTTTAGCCAGTCATGGTGCCTATCTTGTTTCTGATGCAAGGCCACCGAGAAGCTCTCGGTCATTGAGCACACGAGATCGCTTCCGAGGCCTTTGAGCAATGGTGCTTTCAGTGGCTTCAGTAGTTGCATGAGGTGCACTGTATTGCCAGCCAGAGGATAGACACGAGTAGCAGCAAGGACTCCCTCAATTGGTTGCGTGAAGCTTTGGCGATCACATTATGAAGATAAAGTGGCTCCTTGGCAGGCTCAGGGTAGATGGCTTCGACAGACATATCAACCTCAGGCAAGAAGATAAGATGGTTGCGCGCAGAGGGCTGATAGTTGACAGAAGAGTGAAGCTTGATTAAGCGCATCACCCATGGAGCATAAAACTTCAGGCCAAATAGATCAATTCCAGATGCAGCAAGTTGCCTGATGAAGAAATCTTGAGCATTGAATGATGCCATTCGAATATAGAACACCAATGTCTTCATCTGCCTTCAAGCTTGGCTGCAGGAGAATGTCCTTTGAGGGCCATAGAGTTGCCTTACAATGTGATAAATGGTTCGGGGCAGATACTCAAGGTCTTCGACAAAGAATTCCTAGGATATTCAGCATCTTGTGGCAGTGGCTTCATCATGCTGAGCATCTGACTCATGTTTGGCTCAGGCTTCTGAAAGATGCTCTCCAATGCATTCCTGTGTAGCTAACAACCAGGTTCATAGTATTCACCTGGAGTGGGCAGGGATGTCGGTGTCAAAACCGGCGGATCTCGGGTAGGGGGTCCCGAACTGTGCGTCTAGACGGATGGTAACAGGAGACAAGGGACACAATGTTTTACCCAGGTTCGGGCCCTCTTGATGGAGGTAAAACCCTACGTCCTGCTTGATTAATATTGATGATATGGGTAGTACAAGAGTAGATCTACCACGAGATCAAGGAGGCTAAACCCTAGAAGCTAGCCTATGGTATGATTGTTGTATGTGAGGTTCTGTCCTACGGACTAAAACCCTCCGTTTATATAGACACCGGAGAGGGTTAGGGTTACACAAAGTCGGTTACAATGGTAGGAGATCTTGAATATCCGCATCGCCAAGCTTGCCTTCCACGCCAAGGAAAGTCCCATCCGGACACGGGACAAAGTCTTCAATCTTGTATCTTCATAGTCCATGAGTCCGGCTGAAGGTATAGTCCGGCTACCCGGACACCCCCTAATCCAGGACTCCCTCAGTAGCCCCTGAACCAGGCTTCAATGACGACGAGTCCGGCGCGCAGATTGTCTTCGGCATTGCAAGGCGGGTTCCTCCTCCAAGTCTCTTCATAAAAGATTGTAAACACTAAGGATAGTGTCCGGCTCTGCAAAATAAGTTTCCACATATTGCCATAGAGAGAATAATAATATTAACACAAATCTAATCTGCTGACGTATTCTGTAGCGTGACATCACGCCACGGCCAAGTCTTTATTCAAATCGTTTTTACTCCTCCACCTCAGCACATTTTGCGAGGCGGTTTCCTCGGCACGTCTTGTCAAAGCAGAGATCGTGTCCCCCATTTACGGGATTATCATCAATATGGACGTGGTAACCCAACCGCGCCATTTATCACGGCGCTTGGGAGGCAAGCGAGTTTTACCAGGCTGGTGGGGACGCATAGCCGCATCCGCCCATATAAGGGGATAAGGATCCACCTTTTTACCTATGCCTTCTTCCTCCTCTGCCTATCCATCTTCCGCGTATTCGAGCTCCAGCGCCCAAGTCCGCACTTCCCACCTCAACCTTCTCCAGCAATGTCCGGAGTGGGAGGCAAGTGGATGGTCTCCTCCGTCATGGAGGGCCATGTCAAAAAACTGAGGAAGGCCGGATACTTGTCTAAAGACATCGCGCATCGGCTTCCTGAAAAGGGGCAGCTCCTCCCCACCCCTAGGCCCCATGAGAGGGTTGTATTCCTTCCCCACTTCCTCCGCGGACTAGGTTTTCCTCTCCACCCATTTTGTCCGGGGGCTCATGTTCTACTACGGCCTGGATTTCCATGATCTGGCCCCGAACTTTGTCCTCAACATCTCGGCGTTTATCGTCGTGTGCGAGGCCTTCCTCTGCATCCGCCCCCATTTTGGTCTTTGGCTCAAGACTTTTAATGTCAAGCCGAAGGTTGTGCGTGGCAACCAGGCGGAATGCGGGGGCGCCATGGCGGGCAAGATGGCCAACGTCCTATGGCTCGAGGGCGCCTTTGTGGAGACCCTGAAGGGGTGGCAGTCAGGGTGGTTTTACATCACCGAGCCGTGCGATCCAAACTGGACCGCAGCCCCTGAGTTCCGATCCGGACCCCCTACGCGACTCACGTCCTGGAAGGAAGACGGGCCTGTCGTGGGCGACGAAGAAGAGTGACCGGACTGCAAAAATGCATCCAAACACTGGTGAAACCAAAGGCCAAAGCTCAAGCTTGCAATGTAGTCCAGGTTATGCTCGTCCGCCGGATCCTCCCGTGTCAAACAACGGGATTTATCTATGGGGAGTTCGACCCGACGCAACACAACCCTTAGCAGGCTTTGACATGACGTACGAAGACATCTGGAAGGTTGCTAACCAAAGGCGTCGAGGGCTCCCGCATCCGCCTCCGAAGACGCGGATTCAGCTCGCAAGCGTCACACTGGCGAGGTAAACTATTTTCACCTCTTACAGGAATGGTAGTTTTTTCATAGTTTGACTCTATGCGGGATCTAAAACTCCCACCTTTGACAGGCTTGGCAGGTGAAGTCCGGACCGATTAACTGTCCGGCTCCTTTACCCGAAGACCCAGCCAATGCTCGCTTAGCAAAGCTGCTGGTTCCGGCACCTTACGTGGTGCCGGAGAAGAAGGCCAAGAAGAAGGCCACGGGGACTCGAAAGAGTGCCCGCCGTGTGGAGGTGACGGACTCGTCGTCCGACGAATCCAAGACGCACTCCTCCCGTGAAGATGAGGAGGAGGAAGAAGAAACCTCTCCCCCTCCAGCGGGGGGAGGAAAGAAGAGGAAGGCCTCCCCAACAGGGGAGGCCGAAGGGTCGAAGAAGAGGAAGACCCCTCCTCCGGACTACTCCACCGACGCCAACGAGGGCGAAGGGGAGTGGCCGCACAGGGCCAAGTGCCCGGCGAAATCTTAAGTATTCGGATACCAGAATAACTCATAGCATTCCTTTTATGGCACAGCCTTCCCTTATGTCGAATATAATTATGCAGTCTGCCAAGGCCGGACTCGACGAGTCGTCGAGCGGCTCCCTGGATTTGTCGGATGTGAATTCACTTCCGATGGCTACCTCCCCCCGCCCTATGGACGACGCCGAAGTGTTGTCCCAACAGGTTCCAAGCCAGGAGGAGGTGGTCCTGGAGGCGCCACAAGGCGACTTCCTGGACTCCAGGAGCAAAGGGGACAAGACCCCCCATGGCTCCAAGTCCAGCTTTGTGCCGAACACCGCGCCGAAATCCTCAACGGTTCCGAACTGCGGAAGGTGACCTCCTTCTAAGAGGAGCAAGCCTACTAAGCCGGCGGCCTCCGTCCAACCGGAGGTGCCGGACAATCTGTTGGAGGTGCTTAAGGGCGCCTCCATCGACGAGGAGCACCGTACTATCATGAGTACGGTGATCCAGAAGGTTCAGTCCGCCAAAAGCGGACTGACTGAAGCTTGTGCTAGCCTTCTAACAGGCTTCGAGGTAAGTAAAAAATATGTAAAAAATATTACCGCATAGACAGTAGCCCCTGATGCTCTGTTTGGCGTTCGGAAAGAAAAGCCGAATAGAGGATCTATTAAATTTCGCAGGAGTCTAACAAAAAACGAGTCAATATGCGTATGTAGGCTTCGCTGCTTGCAACCGCCGCACTGACTGCGGAGGTCGGCACCCTGAAGCAGGGCCTCAAGCGGTCCGAGTAAGAGCTCAGCCTTACCAAGCGGCAGCTCGAGGAGAAATAAGGTAAGAGATACCTAAAAAAAGATATAAAAAGATGCAATTGCAAAAAATGACAGGATTATGCTGCTTATTGTAGCGGGCCACAACTGAGGTGGCGACCCTCAAGCAGGCGCTGTCCGAGGCCGAGAAGAGAGCGGCCAGGAGCGCACCGAGCGGGAGAAATTGAGGCGCAGGTCGGCGAGGCGCGGCCAAGAGCTTCAGGCTCTCATGAAAAAACATGAGAGTTTGGAGCTTGACTCGAAGACGCGAGCGTCCGAGCTCGCGGCGGCCATCGAGACTGCCAAGTCTGCCAAGGCCGAATCCCAGAAGGCCCTCCAGGAATTGGATGCGGTGAAAAAGATAGCGGCGGGTAAGGCATTCTTTATGCAAAGCAAACATACAAAGTAAGCTACTTGTTACTTACCCGAATCCGGAGCTCTCCAGGGCATTCGCAGATCTTCCCCGCAGCGTATCCGATGCCGCCGCATTCTACCGAGCCGAGGAGCAGCTCGACAGAGAAGGTGTTCTGGTCTCAGTATCTGAGGCCGGACACCCTGTGCCCTTGAGCGACCAGCTGAAAGCAGCTGGTCGAGCTCCACAAGGCGGCCGAACAGGCCATGAAGGGCTTCATAGTTCGGCTGTGGCCTGGAGAGGCCCTGCCTGGGAGCTACTTCGGACTGGTGCGGCGGCTGGTGGAGGCCTGTCCAAGGCTCGAGGTCATCAAGCGCTCCGTCTGCATCGAAGGTGCCCGTAGGGCCCTTGCCCGTGCAAAGGTGCACTGGGGTAAGCTGGATGGTGAGAAGCTTGTGAGGGACGGGCCGCCGCCGGGGAAGGAGCATCGCAAGCCCGAGAACTATTATAAGGATGTTCTGGCGGGTGCCCGCCTTATGGCGGATGAATGTACCAAGGATGTAATTTTTGAATGAACTCGCTCGTATTGTCCTGTGTGCTGAAAACTTGTTCATATGCGCTAAGCAATGCTTTTGAATTTAAAATATTACTTTCTGTGCGGCCGTTTATCAAAAATTGAGAGATGGCCAGTCGTCGGCTTCTGCCCCCATGCCACTAGTGCTGGGGTGTTCGGGATAAACCTGAGCGCTCTTTTTCCCATGTTTGGGTCCTTCGAGGGAGGCGCTCAGCACAACGAACAAGGCAATCGGACTATAATGCTTGAACACTCTCACTTAGCCATAGAACTCTATAATTTTAAATTTCGCGAAGCCCCTAGTATTCGGAAGACCGAGTTCGGGGCGCTATCCACGCCTTGGCCGACAAAGCCGGTTCCTCGCTCGAAGCGGCATAAGTCTTTAAGGACTCGAAAAACCTCTCGAACAGCGACCGGTCTCTCGCCTCATCATGACAGTCAGTTTTAGCTTTCTCTACTGAGGTGCTCAGCCCAGCTCAACTGGGGCACAATCGCAGTAGTTCTCCTAGTGCTACCTTAGCCGATATAGCGGAACGTAAGGCACCAAAACATAGGAGCCGGGCAAACCCAACTATTGACCCAAATCATGATTCGGAGCCGATGCATATAGTGCTATAAGTTCGGGGTGCCGCACTTGTGAAAGTGTACGGACTTCTCACACCATATTGAGGGGTACTGAAGCCCCTGGCGTATTTGCCGTACCACAGTGTACGGGTGCAACATGTCATTATAAACATATATAAAAAAGAGGTAATGCAAAAAATAGACAAAAGCTATGCATTGTATATAGAAAGGCTGCGATCAAAGCAGAACGATACAAATAGTCGGATAAGCAAAAGGTTGGACTATTTAACATGTCCGGTCCAGGGGCAGGCGCGGAATTGTATGCAAACAGGTATACTGCTCGTAATAGAGACCACCTGGGTTCCATAATGCGGCATGGCTTGTCTGCTTCCCTGGTCTTGCATCGTTTGTGCGGCAGTTGAATTGCCGAACAGGTCGTCCGAAGTATGGAGTCCTGAAAGTAAGAAGAAAATTAAAAAAAGAATTCGGCAGCCCCTAGTACGGTTTAAGCCGTGTTTGGGCGTGCCGTGATGTGCCCCTTCCCCTGTGCCCATGGTATTTCAAGAGCGTAGTTATGTACGCGAAGCACTGGTTTCGCTGTTTCGCGAGGGCTGGGGTTGGGGCCGCATTGCTACGCCTGCTCAGAACGTGCCAGGCGGTCTTGTTGTAGGTTACTCCGGGCGCGCTTGACAGTGTCCGGCCTTTTAACGGCCGGACTGGAGAACTGCCTAGAGAGGCTGCTTTGTACTTCCGCTGCGAGGGCCGCCGTGTGCTCCTCCGTTCGGAGGGAGCGTTCGGTGTTTCCATTGACCGTGATTACTCCTCGAGGGCCTGGCATCTTGAGCTTGAGGTATGCGTAGTGCGGTACCGCATTGAACTTTGCAAATGCGGTTCGCCCGAGCAGTGTGTGATAGCCACTGCGAACGGGACTATGTCGAAGATTAACTCCTCGCTTCAGAAATTATCCGGGATCCGAAGACCACTTCAAGTGTGACTGAGCCTGCTTGACAAAACAAAAAAGGGGGGGGGGGTTTAAGGGCGGGGCCCCCCCCCCCTTTTTTCTTTAAAAAACCAAAAAAAACCTTGGTGTTGGTTATGACTCCTTTAAAGGTCGTTTGTGGTGGGCTTAATCCTCGAGGGATCTAATGCCCATTTTCCGCACTGTATCCTGTAAAGCAGGTTCAGGCTGCTGCCGCCGTCCATAAGGACTTGTGAGATGAAATCCGTCAATAATTGGGTCTAGAACCAATGCGGCGAACCGCCATGACGGATGCTAGTGGGGTGGTCCCTTGATCAAAAGTGATCGGGCAGGAGGACCATGGGTTGAACTTTGGGGCGACTGGCTCCATCGCGTATACGTCCGTAACGCACGCTTCCGCTCCCTCTTGGGGATGTGGGTTGCGTATATCATGTTCACCGTCCGCACTTGCGGGGGAAAACCCTTCTGTGCATTGTTGTTCGGCGGCCTGGGCTCCTCCTCGTCGTCGCTATGCAGCCCCTTGTCTCTATTTTCGGCATTTAACTTGCCTACCTGCTTGAACACCCAACAATCCCTGTTGGTGTGATTGGCTGGCTTTTCGGGGGTGCCATGTATCTGGCACAAGCGGTCGAGTATTCGGTCCAAGCTGGACGGGCCCTGAGTATTTCTTTTGAACGGCTTTTTCCGCTGACCGGATTTATAGCCTCGGAATCCGGCATTGACTGCCGTATCCTCGTTGCTGTCGCTGTTAACATGGCGTTTTTGCTTGTTCCGGCGCGACCTGCCACTTTTGTCCTTGGTATCCGAATTACCAAGGTTCTTGGTTAAGTTGTTGCTGCGAGCTAGCCAGCTGTCTTCTCCCGCGCAAAAGCGGGTCATGAGTGTCGTGAGGGCTGCCATAGATTTCGGCTTTTCCTGTATCCCAGGTGCCGGGCAAGCCACTCGTCGCGGATGTTATGCTTGAAGGCTGCTAGGGCCTCTGCGTCCGGACAGTCGACTATTGATTTTTCTTTGTTAGGAACCGTGTCCAGAATTGCTGGCCGATTCCTCTGGCTGCTGAATTATGTGGCTTAGGTCATCGGCGTCCGGTGGTCGCACATAGTGCCCTGGAAATTGTCGAGGAATGCGGCTTCCAGGTCCTCCCAAGAACCGATTGAATCTGCTGGCAAGCTGTTAAGCCAATGCCGGGCCGGTCCCTTAAGTTTGAGGGAGGTATTTGATGGCGTGTAGATCATCGCCGCGGCCATGTGGATATGAAGGAGATAATCCTCGATCCATACCGCAGGATCTGTTGTGCCATCGTATGATTCGATGTTTACGGGTTTGAAGCCCTCAGGGATTTTATGATCCATTACTTCATCTGTGAAGCATAGTGGGTGTGCGGCGCCTCTGTATTGGGCTATATCACGACGCAGCTCAAAGGAGCTTTGTCGCCGTAGGGCGCCTGCGCGATCCGTAGATCGATCTTGTTTGTCTTGCCTTATCCTCCAGTATGTCTCGCAGGTCGGGCGCATTTTCCCGTGCCTTAGTTGAGCGGCGTCGGGGCATGGCTTGGGTGGAGGGCCGAGAGGCCTCTCTGTCGCGGCCGCGAGGTGGCCGGTCTGCCATGTCATGCGCTGGTGATGTAGGTGCTTCCTCCTCTGATCGGGGTAGCAGGCCTGCGCTTCGGGTAACTCTTGGAGGGGCGTTCGAGTTCATACTCTTCGGCCGCAAGGACTTCAGTCCATCTGTCAGCTAGCAAATCTTGGGCAGCTCTAAGCTGTTGCTGCTTTTTCTTGAGGCTGCTTGCCATGGATAAAAGCCTGTGTTTAAAACGCTCTTGTTCGGCGGGGTCTGATGGTATGACTGGGGAATCGTCGTCATCGAGGCTAGCCTCGTCTTCGGAGGGAGGCGTATAGTTATCATCCTCGACCTCTCGGTCTGCCTCTTTCATGAGGGCTGGTTTCTCCATCTTCCTGTGCCGAATTTTGCTGAGGTGGGTGTTCTTCGGTGCTATCCGGGGTAGTATTATCTCCCGTGCCGGAATCACCGTTTTTGCTTTGGCGGGATTTAGAGCGGCGCCGCTGACGCCGGCGCTTTTGCTGTTTCTTGGGGGCGTCATCCCCCACTGTTCCATCGCCATCTCCATCTTTTGGAGTATCCACCATATATATGTCATATGACGAGGTGGCCTTCCAGCGCCCTACAGGTGCTGGTTCCTGTTCGTCTCCTACATCGTCGTCCATGCCGTCGATGTCTTCGGAGTCGAAGTCAAGCATGTCGGTTAAGATCGTCGACAGTGGCTACAAAGTGGGTGGTGGGTGGGCTTTGAATTTCTTCGTCGTATCCCACCCTGCTGACCGTAGTCCGGCCAGGGCTCTCCTGATAAAGAGAGAGACTTAAGAGAATTCAGGATGTCGCCAAAAGGGCGAGTGCTGAAAGATGTCTGCGGCGGTGAACTCCATTATCGGCGCCCAATCGGATTCGATCGGCAGGGGCGCGGGGGGCTCGGAGTTCGGAAAGGAATCCGGCTCCTCGGAGTCACGGGCCATGCGGAGTGCGGGGCTGGAGTTCGGCTCGATCGCCTCTGAGATCGCAGCCCCTGAGGCAGCGTCCAACCGCTGATCCTCGATCGGCGCAGTAGGCTCCGAATCAATGGTCGGAACCCGATGCGTGTGCGGCCTCCAAGGCGCTGTTCGGCGGCAGAGCTATATCATGCCCATCGAGACAGTGCGGCGCGCTTGGCTGTGGCTGAATCCGTCGAAGATCAAATCTCCGCGGATGTCTGCCATGTAGTTTAGGCTTCCAAACCTGACCTGATGGCCAGGGGCGTAGCTTCCGATCTGCTCCAGGTGGCCAAGCGAATTGGCCCGCGTAGTGCGAAGCCGCCGAAGGCGAAGATCTGTCCGGGGAGAAAACTCTCACCCTGGACCGCATCGTTGTTGATGATCAAAGGAGCCATCGAGCCCTAAAAGTGACGACACAGAGGAACCGAAAGGCACCAATGTCGGTGACCCGGTGGATCTCGGGTAGGGGGTCCCGAACTGTGCGTCGGATCATAGCAGGGAAGCTACTCCTCCTCTTCACATTCTGGCATTCCGCTCCGAAATTCGCCACCTCTCCTCCCCCTCACCCACTCTCGCTCTAACTTCATGCTCCCATAACTAATAACACTCAACACATGCTACCGACCTGTCCTCGCCTGAACATTACCCTCCTCGCTACAAATGGACCTGTTGCGACCGTACCTCAACTTTTGTTGAAGTTACCAGCCTTCATCTCGCGACTTTGATCAGTCTCCTGACTGTCGGTGTCAAAACCGGCGGATCTCGGGTAGGGGGTCCCGAACTGTGCGTCTAGGTCGGATGGTAACAGGAGACAGGGGACACTTTGTTTTACCCAGGTTCGGGCCCTCTCGATGGAGGTAAAACCCTACTCCTGCTTGATTAATATTGAAGATATGGGTAGTACAAGAGTAGATCTACCACGAGATCAAGGAGGCTAAACCCTAGAAGCTAGCCTATGGTATGATTGTTGTGTATGGAGTTGATGCCTACGGACTACAACCCTCCGGTTTATATAGACACCGGATAGGGTTAGGGTTACACAGAGTCGGTTACAATGGTAGGAGATCTTGAATATCCGCATCGCCAAGCTTGCCTTCCACGCCAAGGAAAGTCCCATCCGGACACGGGACGAAGTCTTCAATCTTGTATCTTCATAGTCCAGGAGTCCGGCTGAAGGTATAGTCCGGCTACCCGAACACCCCCTAATCTCAGGACTCCCTCAATGGTGTTTAGTCATTCTAGTGGGAGGTATCTTTTTTGTCATGCATGTGACATCCATTAAGCAAACTTTACCCCACAATTCTGGCGTTCTAATTTTCAGGACCACACTTCAAGTTGCCATGTGTTCACAGGCATATTACTCTGTTATGATACATGGTCATAGAACGCCTCCTTCAGTTGTGTGTAAAGAACACTTTGAACCAAGAGAATAAAGCGCCACAATACCATACACGAATACACCCATTCATCACAAATACAGAATGGTTGTGAGTATATGTACCTGCTATCTTCTTCTACAGTTAGTAGTGATGGGAGTGTATCTTTGAAATCTGGAAGCATACAGCAAGATGCGAAATGTATTATTCATGTTACGATTTCATATTAAGAAGATGAGGCAACGCATCACACACACACTGCACTACCGGATTGTATTGACCTCATACCAAGGAGCGTTTTTGCACGTAACCGCAGTTCGCGGACTAAGCGCCATATATGGCAAATCTCTACTAAAATAAAATTGTAAACACATATACCGCGCAAAATTTAATTCCGGAAACAGATGAGGATAATGAGAACGCGACAATTCTAAACTAACATCACATTCTGACTCCTAATACTATACTTGGCAATCAGATTAAGTGACCGAAAAGTTTAGTCATCACAGTAAGAAGGTAACAATTAAAAACAGATGTGATTTGCAAGAAGACACTCGAGTAATAAACGCGTCCTGAAGTCCTTTTATCAAATCGAGATTTTCTATTTCTGTAAAATAGCGACAGACTTAGTTAAGTGGACATAGCCAAAATGGTACAATGCAAGGTGCTAACTTATGGTAGCACAACCCAGACATATCGGAACACAAGCCACAGTTGGCTGTCCATGAATGCTACAGATAAAAGTTGAAATAAAAACTTCTAGAGAATGTAATCTGGGACAATGATATTGTTATACCATCATATTCCCTAATTTACTTCATATAAGAGAAAGTCAATATGAAAACAAGCACACAAATAAAATGTGAGACATAGGGTAAAGCAAGTGCACAAGAACTATAACAAGAGACACCATGACTAACAACCTGCATTTGGAGCCTTTTATTATGAACATATTGGCATCATACGGATAAATACAATACCGCCAAACATATTAATGCATCAACTTAGAACATCCACAATTTATCATCTCGATGAAACTTAAATCAAAGTTTTCAAACACTACCAGTAATCTTATAGCTTACTTGAAACTTTTAGTTTGCCACACGGACTACAATGAACGGCCAATTCAGCGAACAATAGAGGCTACATGACCCCACAAATAAAGAAAAAACTGTTGACATGAAAAGTTTTAATTATAGACCAATTGGCCAAAGGATGTTCCACTAACTTGCATCCGGGAAGCTTGAAGAGCTTTCTAAGAAACTTCAAGTTCTAATATCTCTAGTAGTTTTATGTCATCTCAACAGTTACGTACGAGTGTCATACTAATTTTCAGTACATCCAGAATGAACTAATCCATCAACGCGTCCAGAAGTTCCTGTGATAACCCACAAGTATAGGGGATCGCAACAGTTTTTCGAGGGTAGAGTATTCAACCCAAATTTATTGATTCGACACAAGGGGAGCCAAAGAATATTCTCAAGTATTAGCAGCTGAGTTGTCAATTCAACCACACCTGGAAACTTAATATCTGCAGCAAGGTATTTAGTAGCAAAGTAATATGATAGTAGTGGTAACGGTAGCAAAAGTAATTGTTTGTGATTGTAACAGTTAGCAACGGAAAAGTAAATAAGCGAAGAACAATATATGGAAAGCTCGTAGGCAATGGATCGGTGATGGAGAATTATGTCGGATGCGATCGATCATGCAACAGTTATAACATAGGGTGACACAGAACTAGCTCCATCATCAATGTAATGTAGGCATGTATTCCGAATATAGTCATACGTGCTTATGGAAAAGAACTTGCATGACATCTTTTGTCCTACCCTCCCGGCGGGGTCCGAAACTAAGGGATATAGGCCTCCTTTTAATAGAGTACCGGAACAAAAGGCTTCGAGGTGGGTTGCTCTCAACGACAAAAGCCGTACTCTAACTCTGAGCAGCCAACCGTTTATGGTTGTAGGGGGTGGGCTATTTATAGCCACTAGGCAACCCGACCTGATTTGTCCGAAATGACCCTGGGTCACTAAGGAACTGACACGTGTTCCAACGGTCAGATTTCAAACACACACGCAACTTTACTTGGGCTACAAGCAAAGCTGACTTGTCCGACTCTGGACAAGATTCGCTCTCATAGTCTTCACTCGAAGACATAGGTTTTGGTTAAGCATCACTTCAGTCATTCTGACTGGTTCTCTTGGACCCCACTTAACAGTACGGTGGTTCCTATGACTCAACAAAGAAGAAAAAGAACTACGAAAGATCTAAGTCTTCGAGCTCCATAGGCTTCATGCGATGTCTTCTCTTGTCATAGTCTTCAATGTGAATATCTTCACATACCACCTTTGACATCAATGTCTTCATACATTTTTAGGGTCATCTCTGGTAGGAAAACCGAATCAATGAGGGACTTCTACCTGTGTTATCCTGCAATTCTCACAAACACATTAGTCCCTCAACTAGGTTTGTCGTCAATACTCCAAAACCAACTAGGGGTGGCACTAGATGCACTTACAGCCCCCCTACCGCGTGGCCTCCTCTTTTGTTTCTTGACGTAGGGTCCAAGTCTCCTGGATCATGTTCGGTGAGAAAATCACGTTCCCGAAGGTTTCATTCCGTTTGGACTCCGTTTGATATTCCTTTTCTTCGAAACCCTAAAAACAGGCAAAAAACAGCAATTCTGGGCTGGGCCTCCGGTTAATAGGTTAGTCCCAAAAATAATATAAAAGTGGATAATAAAGCCCAATAATGTCCAAAATAGTAGATAATATAGCATGGAGCAATCAAAAATTATAGATACGTTGGAGACGTATCAAGCATCCCCAAGCTTAATTCCTGCTCGTCCTCGAGTAGGTAAATGATAAAAACAGAATTTTTGATGCGGAGTGCTACTTGGCATAATTTTAATGTAATTCTTCTTAATTGTGGTATGAATATTCAGATCCGAAAGATTCAAAAAAAGTTTAATATTGACATAAAAATAATAATACTTCAAGCATACTAACAAAGCAATCATGTCTTCTCAAAATAACATGGCCAAAGAAAGTTATCCCTACAAAATCATATAGTCTGGCTATGTCCATCTTCACCACACAAAATATTTAAATCATGCACAACCCCGATGACAAGCCAAGCAATTGTTTCATACTTTTGATGTTCTCAAACTTTTTCAATCTTCACGCAATACATGAGCGTGAGCCATGGATATAGCACTATAGGTGGAATAGAATGGTGGTTGTGGAGAAGACAAAAGGGAGAAGATAGTCTCACATCAACTAGGCGTATCAAGGGCTATGGAGATGCCCATCAATAGATATCAATGTGAGTGAGTAGGGATTTCCATGCAACGGATGCACTAGAGCTATAAGTATATGAAAGCTCAACAAAAGAAACTAAGTGGGTGTGCATCCAACTTGCTTGCTCATGAAGACCTAGGGCATTTTGAGGAAGCCCATCATTGGAATATACAAGCCAAGTTCTATAATGAAAAATTCCCACTAGTATATGAAAGTGATAACATAGGAGACTCTCTATCATGAATATCATGGTGCTACTTTGAAGCACAAGTGTGGTAAAAGGATAGTAACATTGTCCCTTCTCTCTTTTCTCTCTCATTTTTTTATTTGGGCCTTTCTCTTTTTATAGCCTCTTTTCTTTCTCTTTTTTTATTATTTTTCGTCCGGAGTCTCATCCCGACTTGTGGGGGAATCATAGTCTCCATCATCCTTTCCTCACTGGGACAATGCTCTAATAATGATGATCATCACACTTTTATTTTTCTTACAACTCAACAATTACAACTCGATACTTAGAACAAAATATGACTCTATATGAATGCCTCCGGCGGTGTACCGGGATATGCAATGATCAAGAGTGACATGTATGAAAGAATTATGAATGGTGGCTTTGCCACAAATACGATGTCAACTACATGATCATGCTAAGCAATATGACAATGATGGAGTGTGTCATAATAACGGAACGGTGGAAAGTTGCATGGCAATATATCTCGGAATGGCTATGGAAATGCCATAATAGGTAGGTATGGTGGCTGTTTTGAGGAAGGTATATGGTGGGTGTATGATACCGGCGAAAGGTGCGCGGTATTAGAGAGGCTAGCAAGTGGTGGAAGGGTGAGAAAAGTGCGTATAATCCATGGACTCAACATTAGTCATAAAGAACTCATATACTTATTGCAAAAATCTACAAGTTATCAAAGCAAAGTATTACGCGCATGCTCCTAGGGGGATAGATTGGTAGGAAAAGACCATCGCTCGTCCCCGACCGCCACTCATAAGGAAGACAATCAAAAAATAAATCATGCTCCGACTTCATCACATAACGGTTCACCATACGTGCATGCTACGGGAATCACAAACTTTAACACAAGTATTTCTCAAATTCACAACTACTCAACTAGCATAACTTTAATATCACCATCTTCATATCTCAAAACAATTATCAAGCATCAAACTTCTCATAGCATTCAACACACTCATAAGGAAGTTCTTTTACTATTCTTGAATTCCAAGCATATTAGGATTATTTAAGCAAATTACCATGCTATTTAAGACTCTCAAAATAATCTAAGTGAAGCATGAGAGATCAATAGTT
Source organism: Triticum urartu (assembly GCF_003073215.2). Lineage (NCBI taxonomy): Eukaryota > Viridiplantae > Streptophyta > Magnoliopsida > Poales > Poaceae > Triticum > Triticum urartu. The sequence goes on from NC_053022.1 coordinate 296,167,264, forward strand.
TCTATAAAACAAATCCACCACCGTGCTCTAAAAGATATAAGTGAAGTACTAGAGCAAAACTATATAACTCAAAAGATATAAGCGAAGCACATAGAGTATTCTAACAAATTCCAAATCATGTATGGCTCTCTCAAAAGGTGTGTACAGCAAGGATGATTGTGGTAAACTAAAAAGTAAAGACTCAAATCATACAAGACGCTCCAAGCAAAACACATATCATGTGGCGAATAAAAATATAGCTCCAAGTAAAGTTACCGATCTATCTATCTATATCTATCTATCTATCTATACCTATACTAATTCTAGACTTCCGAGAAATTACCACGTTAATTAGAATTTACCAGCCGTTCATTTGGTGGGACCGAATTATTACGGTCTAGATTGACCCATGTAATTCTCTGCTTAAATTCATCAAGATTATGTAGACGTACCCCTCAAAAAAAAACTACATATGTATCTTCCCAAGGTCAACCTATTCCTTTCCTATACGTATCTTCCCAAGTTAACCCCAGGCCGGCTAAAAAAGGTAAACCCTGGCTGCCATCTCTTTCCTTGAGCTATCAAACCTTTTATCCCCTTCATCACGTTCACCCCGTTTCCATGTGCGTCCCCTCCATCGCCCCTTCTTGATCCGGTATCCACTGTTGCTGTAGTGTACTTCACTATATTGGGGTGCTTCATAGTTAGAACCTGAAATCTAAGGTGCTCAAAGACAGAAGAAGACAGAGATTTGGTCGTTGCTGGGCTGGACCGTCATTCTATGGCCCTTTCCCAGATTGATTACTTGGTTGGATGGAAATCTGAAGTTCAGGATGGCATGGATATAAGCGGAAAAGTACTAGCTAGAGAATCGATTGGAAGATGACCCTTTTATCAGATCGATTAAAGATTAGGTCAACAAGGGGCCTACGACCATCTCCTCCAGCACGACACACCCATCACGTTGTCATGGTGCAAGCACCCCGGCGCAACTACGAATGCCAGAGGCAACAGGAAGGTACACTACAGCTTCCCTAAGGCCAATTCCACCACCACTCCACGATTGAATCTGAGTGTCAATCTCCCGTCTTGGTTTGTTTTCGCATGACCACAGAAACCAATCATGTTCTCATCGAGAATCTATCCGTGTAATCTCTCTATCTTGTGCGCTAGGGTTCATAATATACACCATGTATTGCCAGTATCGTTCGAGTGATGAACAGAAACCATCATGCATGTCAGGTTTAGAAATCAGAAGCAGGTAAGTCCACTTGCATGTCAGCAGTCAGCAGGTAATTATAAGTTGATTTTGTTAATTTGGTGGATGCATGTGTAGACCTACATGGAAGGATACATTAGCATGAACGTTGGTGGATGCATGTGCCTACACAAGACGGATGCGTGATTATTTTTAGAAAGGTCATACAACGAAAGAGGTACAAGAGGCACGTATATATGTGTGACTACATAACATCCATATCCACGCAGAGATTCTTTGCATAACTGGTACGTATTTGGTAGCTCTTTGTACCCCTTAGTCGCTGAGCCATCCAAAGAGTTCCTCACCTCCCTACTTCTCATATAGAAATTCTGGTATGCTCCTTTTCTTCTGTAGTACCCATCTAGAAAAAGATGGAACCAATCTTGAATTACCCATTATGATTTCGATTGTGATTGGATATTGCAGTTCCAGCAGGAAATATTAAATGATCTTTGCAGATCGTGTATGTATAATACCACCAATGCCTCATGCTCTGTCAAGTTTTTTTATAAGGTGAACTACTACAGTTCACAATCAAGTTAATATTTTAAAGAATGGTATGTTTCTAAAATACAGCAAGAAATAACTATGATGACACAGGAAGATTTCTCCGCCTAACAGATAGAACCTATTATGGATCTTATTACCTTTTTCGTACTGAGAACGACGATAGGTATTGTACAATTTATAGCCTCTTTGCTATTAAACAAGGTGTTGTGTCAGTTGAGGTTCATGATCAGCAAGGTCAACATCTTTGAGGTTGCACAATTTTAGGCCTCCAATACAAATACATATCTTTTGAGGCTACTGATATTTAACCCTACCATATTGTACTGATAGAGAATTAAATATGAGTCTATATAAATTACTTGCCAGTGCGATATGCTTATTTTATGGTCAGTCTGGAGTGTAGCCTACGTTTTATTGCCAAGAGAAATATGTTGCTTCTTTCACCTTTAACCTCCGTATCTTTTTAATAATCAAGGTTTAGTGATTCAGTTGTGAGGATAGAGATCCTTACATTATTCAACATTTTTACCCACAAGAAGGTTGATTTGTATCTTATATTCCTGCCTCCCAGAATTCAATATTTTGACCCACATCCATTGGTTTCTTTCATCCCGTGATTGAGGTAAACCAGAAAAAAAATGAATGTTACGTGTATATGTTACTCCTATCTGGGTAATTTATTTATGTTTGGAATATTTCCTAAGAATGTCTTGAAAAGATTTACATAAACCTGGCAGTGAATGAGCATATATTCGGACTGAAGATAAATTTTTGAAAATAGCGAGTTAAGTGACCCATCACCTAATGATACACCATATATGATATTCTAAATATGACCACTAATAATTAACCTTGCCATCAGCTTATAGTCAGATTTTTTTACTAATTATGTTTAGGTGGGTCGAAGGATTGGTGATTTTCCAGCCATAGGTTCATTTCCTCTTCAGGCTTCCTATTTTTCTTTGAGATGACCCCGTAAAGTACTGAAACACAATTACGTCTTTCTTCCTTCATTAATTGAAATGATTCTTCAAATGTTGCTTCCATTGTCTGCTCGGTATTTTTTAAGAGCTTCAGTCTTTTTTTATAGAACGCTTAGCTGTTGTTTGATAACATATATTCGGTCATATATTTTGGCAGTTACATTTATATGACAAAATTAATAATATGTAAGCACTGCAGGGAATGGATTTTCGCTATTGACGTATGGTTCTTGACATAACCAATCTGCTTTCTACTTGATTTGAGACACATGCGATTTGGACGAATGAGTTGCTATAGGAGGCTTCCCATCTAACCAAACTTTACCAAAGTAAAGGCTCCCCTTGCCAGCACATGGACGTGCTTCTGTTTTCCCATCAACCATTCATTTGACACCTGCACAACTAGCTAAGGGAGACGACATCGAGATCTAACAGTGTAGATCGTTTCAAGCAGCATGAGGAAGATGGTGGAGGATCCACACCTAGGACAATCAGGAATTATTCTGGTGGAAGAAAGACCGGGAGTGAAAGCAAAGGAGGAAATAAAGGTGAGAAGGGATAGGTCGTGATGAAAGGAAATTTGGATGCGGGGTGAGACTGTGAGCGAGCAAACGAAGAGAGAAAAGGGCGAGAAGAGACCATGAGGGCACGAGAAACAGACGTGGTGATTGGCGAGAAAGAGACCTCAAGGTACATATGTACATACAGTGAGTCATATTAATAGATGCTTCTTATGGGAAAATAGATATTATGGTGAAGACCCTTGATAGTAGTACCTATCAGACGCCAATTCTTGAATATTGATGAAAAAGTATATAGGAGATATTCTTGCGAAATGCCTTTTGGAGCTCGGCCTCCATGGAGGCCGGTTTTTGAAAAACACAAAAATCATGAAAATTCATATTTTTACAATTCAAAAAAATCTGAAAAAAATTACAGATATACATGGAGGCATAACACACATGTGTGTAAATTTTTAGGACGGAATACGTTGAATGAAGGCTGTGCAAAAAAGACAAATCTGAGGCCTTTTAACACATGTTACTATTCATCCTCAAAGTCCAGAAATTTGTCTTTTTTCTATAGGTCGCATTTCGAAGTATTTCATCTTGAATTTTTACACACACATGCATTTCATCCGTGTATAGTTACATATTTATTTTCAGAATTTTTTGAAGTCAAAAAGTTTGAATTTTGAATTTTTCAAAAATAAAGGGCTCCATGGAGCTCAGCCACCAAAATGCCCTACTCATATTCTTGAGATGATTCAAATATCTATTTCAGCCTCTTAATTATTTAGAGCATGGCTAGAGTAGTACCACTGTAGGGAATAGGACATGCATGCTACGTGTATATAATAACTTGGAACTCCTATTTAGAGCATGTACAGAATTATTGGTTCATTCTTCTAAGAGATATTTCATTCACTAATTTGTTTACAATATCGGTTATTAAATGGTTCATATTATGTTTCAACATGGGTTTTCCGGTTTGAAGGATTACAAACTGAGAGTACCCGATGGCTAATATATTTCCAGTGGTATCCTCAATAAATATTTGATACCATCTCCCATCCGTTGTTTCGAACTATGTAAGACTGAACACTACGTCTTTCCATATGTATGCACTTTTAAGGTTGACTTTTCTCAAATACAAAACTCCAATTCTTATTTATTGATAGTATATCATATACGACTTCAAGCTATGAAATTTTAGCTTTCACGATTCTAATACTCTAAAAAGAACAAATTTGAACTTAATTAGTTTCAGCATTTCAAATTAAAACAGAAATACAGACCAGGACCTCTCAAAAAATTGAACAAGATAATTCTCCAATGAGAATAGAAATTTGTGTCCAGCAAAATAAGCAGCATAAATATTTCTTCATTAAATTTCAATACATAATAAAATTTTAATTTACCGTTTACATTTTGGAAATTAACCATTAATAATATGATCACAATTTCATAGATGAAGAGAAATAAATATATGTATAGAGATAATATTCTATTATTAATAATTATTTGAAAAGTCATACAATTTATTCCATATGTGCATGTGACTTATTCATATCATTAATTTTTACAAACGCTAAATATGTGTATAGCTATACTTTAGTTTTTTCATGTGTTTTTGGTCTTTTATTTTTAGGAGGCATACCATAACGACACAAAGAACTAATGTAGGTACTCACGCAATATAAAGTTGTATTACATGCTAGGCCGTGCGAATGCACGGGTTGGCACCGATAGAAAGTAGACGAAAGAGGGGATGCCTTCCGGGGCATCCCCAAGCTTTGGCTTTTAGGTGTCCTTAGATTATCTTGTGGGGTGCCATGGGCATCCCCAAGCTTAGGCTCTTGCCACTCCTTGTTCCATAATCCATCAAATCTTTACCCAAAACTTGAAAACTTCACAACACAAAACTTCAAAGTAGAAAATCTCGTGAGCTCCGTTAGCGAAAGAAAACAAAAGACCACTTCAAGGTACTGTAATGAACTCATTCTTTATTTATATTGGTGTTAAACCTACTGTATTCCAACTTCTCTATGGTTTATAAACTATTTTACTAGCCATAGATTCATCAAAATAAGCAAACAACACACGAAAAACAGAATCTGTCAAAAACAGAATAGTCTGTAGTAATCTGTAGCTAGCGCAAGATCTGGAACCCCAAAAATTCTAAAATAAATTGCTGGACGTGAGGAATTTATCTATTAATCATCTGAAAAAATAATTAACTAAATATCACTTTCCAAATAAAAATGGCAGCAGTTCTCGTGAGCGCTAAAGTTTCTGTTTTTTACAGCAAGTTAACAAGACTTTCCCCAAGTCTTCCCAACGGTTCTACTTGGCACAAACACTAATTAAACACAAAAAACACAACCAAAACATAGGCTAGATAATTTATTTATTACTAAACAGGAGCAAAAAGCAAGGAATAAAAATAAAATTGGGTTGCCTCCCAACAAGCGCTATCGTTTAACGCCCCTAGCTAGGCATAACAAGCAAGAATAGATCTAGGTATTGCCATCTTTGGTATTAGGAAAGAAAAGAGCAAACTTGCTATCTATAGAATTAATCCTTCTATTTTGATAAAGCACATGGCTATTAATGGTAGAAGAAAGATTAAGTATGTTACGGAAATTTGTATCTAGGCTAGCCTTTATCTCTTTAATAGATTCGTTTTGGTAAGAGAGCAAAAGAGATGTAGATTCAACTTTCTCATTCATGGGGTGCCCAAATATGTTTTCATTTTTTCATAAGTGTCTACGACATCCCCTTCAAGAAAACCTTCTTCAAATATAGAATCTAAGACATGCTTAAAAGAAGAAGGAAGGGCAATATAAAAGCTTTTTAAGTAAACTTCAATTTGATTGAGGCAACATAGCTAGCCCTGATCCTTAATAGTCTATACCAAGCATCTTTCAAAGATTCATCAAGTAAATAACGAAAAATTCCAGAATCATCTTCATCAAAATTATTAATCTCTCATTGATAACTCCGGTAGGTTTTTCCATAGTATCCTTATTTATGAGCTTAGCGAGAATAGAAGGGTTGTCCAAAGTACTAAAACTCTGGAGAGAACCCCCAACCCTTTTTGATTCAGACATGGCGGAAGAAAGGCGAGGAAAAGAGAGGGAGATAAGAGAGAGAGGGCGAATAAAACGGCAAGGGTGAAGTGGGGGAGAGGAAAACGAGAGGCAAATGGCAAATAATGTAATGCGGGAGATAAGGGTATGTGATGGGTACTTGGTATGTTGACTTTTGCGTAGACCTCCCCGGCAACGGCGCCAGAAATCCTTCTTGCTACCTCTTGAGCACTGCGTTGGTTTTCCCCGAAGAGGAAGGGATGATGCAGCAAAGTAGCGTAAGTATTTCCCTCAGTTTTTGAGAACCAAGGTATCAATCCAGTAGGAGGCTACGCGCGAGTCCCTCGTACCTGCACAAAACAAATAAATCCTCGCAACCAACGCGATAAGGGGTTGTCAATCCCTACACGGCCACTTACGAGAGTGAGATCTGATAGATATGATAAGATAATATTTTTGGTATTTTTATGATAAAGATGCAAAGTAAAATAAAGCAAAGTAAAAAAGCAAAGGAAATAACTAAGTATTGGAGATTAATATGATGAAGATAGACCCGGGGGCCATAGGTTTCACTAGTGGCTTCTCTCGAGAGCATAAGTATTCTACGGTGGGTGAACAAATTACTGTTGAGCAATTGACAGAATTGAGCATAGTTATGAGAATATCTAGGTATGATCATGTATATAGGAATCACGTCCGAGACAAGTAGACCGACTCCTGCCTGCATCTACTACTATTACTCCACTCATCGACCGCTATCCAGCATGCATCTAGAGTATTAAGTTAATGAAAACAGAGTAACGCCTTAAGCAAGATGACATGATGTAGAGGGATAAACTCATGCAATATGATGAAAACCCCATCTTGTTATCCTCGATGGCAACAATACAATACGTGCCTTGCTGCCCCTACTGTCACTGGGAAAGGACACCGCAAGATTGAACCCAAAGCTAAGCACTTCTCCCATTGCAAGAAAGATCAATCTAGTAGGCCAAACCAAACTGATAATTCGAAGAGACTTGCAAAGATAACCAATCATACATAAAAGAATTCAGAGAAGATTCAAATATTGTTCATAGATAGACTTGATCATAAACCCACAATTCATCGGTCTCAACAAACACACCGCAAAAAGAAGATTACATCGAATAGATCTCCACAAGAGAGGGGGAGAACATTGTATTGAGATCCAAGAGAGAAAAGACATTGATACGTCTCCAACGTATCTATAATTTTTGATTGCTCCATGCTATATTATCTACTGTTTTAGGCAATATTGGGCTTTATTATCCACTTTTATATTATTTTTGGGACTAACCTATTAACCGGAGGCCCAGCCCAGATTTGCTGTTTTATGCCTATTTCAGTGTTTTGAAGAAAAGGAATATCAGACGGAGTCGAAACGGAACGAAATCAACTGGAGAAGTTATTTTTGGAAGGAAACACACCTGATGGACTTGGACCCCACGTCAGAAGATACGGGAGCTGCCACGAGGGTGGGGGCGCGCCCACCCCCCTAGGGTGCGCCCCCCTGTCTCGTGGGGCCCCCGTGGCTCCCCTGACGTACCTCCTGCACCCATATATACCTACGTGACCTAAAACTTCCAGAACGCAACATAGATCGGGAGTTCCGCCGCCAGAAGCCTCCGTAGCCACCGAAAACCAATCTAGACCCGTTCCGGCACCCTGCCGGAGGGGGCAATCCTTCTCCGGTGGCCATCTTCATCATCCCGGTGCTCTCCATGACGAGGAGGGAGTAGTTCTCCCTCGGGGCTGAGGGTATGTACCAGTAGCTATGTGTTTGATCTCTCTCTCTCGTGTTCTTGAGATGATACGATCTTGATGTATCGCGAGCTTTGCTATTATATTGGATCCTATGATGTTTCTCCCCCTCTTCTCTCTTGTAATGAATCGAGTTTCCCCTTTGAAGTAATCTTATCGGATTGAGTCTTTAAAGACTTGAGAACACTTGATGTATGTCTTGCCGTGGATATCTGTGGTGACAATGGGATACCACGTGCCACTTGATGTATGTTAAGGTGACCAACTTGCGGGTTTCGTGACATTGGGAACCTATGCATAGGGGTTGGCACACGTTTTCGTCGTGATTCTCCGGTAGAACTTTGGGGCACTCTTTGAGGTTTATGTGTTGGTTGAATAGATGAATCTGAGATTGTGTGATGCATATCGTATAATCATACCCACGGATACTTGAGGTGACATTGGAGTATCTAGGTGACATTAGGGTTTTGGTTGATTTGTGTCTTAAGGTGTTATTCTAGTACGAACTCTAGGGCTGTTTGTGACACTTATAGGAATAGCCCAACGGATTGATTGGAAAGAATAACTTTGAGGTGGTTTCGTACCCTACCATAATCTCTTCGTTCGTTCTCCGCTATTAGTGACTTTGGAGTGACTCTTTGTTGCATGTTGAGGATAGTTTTATGATCCAATTATGTTAGTATTGTTGAGGGAACTTACACTAGCGAAAGTATGAACCCTAGGCCTTGTTTACCATCATTGCAATACCGTTTACGCTCACTTTTATCACTTGCTACCTTGCTGTTTTATAATTTCAGATTACAAAAACTTTATCTACTATCCATATTGCACTTGTATCACCATCTCTTCGCCGAACTAGTGCACCTATACAATTTACCATTGTATTGGGTGTGTTGGGGACACAAGAGACTCTTTGTTATTTGGTTGCAGGGTTGCTTGAGAGAGACCATCTTCATCCTATGCCTCCTACGGATTGATAAACACGTTAGG
>NC_053022.1:296177360-296187601 GCF_003073215.2 Triticum urartu
TCTTTCCACCAAATCCAAATCCTATTGAGAGAGAGTTGAGTGGTTGGGGAGACTATCATTTGAAGCACAAGAGCAAGGAGTTCATTACCTACACACCATTTGTTACTTCTTGGAGAGTGGTGTCTCCTAGATTGGCTAGGTGTCACTTGGGAGCCTCCGACAAGATTGTGGAGTTGAACCAAGGAGTTTGTAAGGGCAAGGAGATCGCCTACTTCGTGAAGATCTACCTCTAGTGAGGCAAGTCCTGTGTGGGCGATGGCCATGGTGGGATAGACAAGGTTGCTTCTTCGTGGACCCTTTGTGGGTGGTTGCTTCTTCGTGGACCCTTCATGGGTGGAGCCCTGTGTGGACTCACACAACCGTTGCCCTTTGTGGGTGGAGCCCTGTGTGGACTCGCGCAATCGTTACCCTTTGTGGGTTGAAGTCTCCATCAACGTGGATGTAGGATAGCACCACCTATCCGAACCACGGGAAAAACATCTGTGTCTCCAATTGCGTTTGATCTATCCAAACCCTCCCCTTTACATTCTTGCAAGTCATGCTTTACATTCCGCTGCTCATATACTCTTTGCATGCTTGCTTGATATGTATTGGTGTGTTGAAATTGTGCCTAAACTCCACTTAAACCCGAAAAAGCTTAAAAATTGCAACTTTAGCATGAAGTGTCTAATCACCCCCCTCTAGACACATCTACTTCTTGATCCTACACATGACCGAACAATGTGAATAATTATAATAGTGCACGTGCATTGGACTAAGTTGGAATCTGCAAGCATTCAATAAATAGGAGAAGACAAGGCAATATGGGCTCTTTTGTCAGATCAACAATAATGCATATAATATCCACTTCAAAAATTTAATTATGGTCTTCTCCTATCGACCCACAAAGAAAAGAAAAGAAATAAAACTATTTACACAGGAGAGCTCCCAACAAGTAAAAGAAGAACAGGAAATCTTTTTGGGTTTTCTTTTTAATTACTACTACAAGCATGGAAAGTAAACTAATTGAAAGCTACCACTAATTTTTTTGGTTTTTCATAAGGTTTATCGAACACACAAGAAGAAAGCATAAAAAGGAAATTAAACTAGCATGGATGATACAATGAAAAAGTATGAGCACCGACGTCTAGCAATGAGTGTGTGAACATAAATGTAATGTTGGTGAGAAATACGTACTCCCCCAAGCTTAGGATTTTGGCCTAAGTTGGTCTATGGCCACGGTTGGCCTGGCTGATATCCATAGTAAAATTTGGGGTCGTACTGATATGCAGCAGCTATCGCCTCCTGAGTTGTAGCGTTGTGACGAGCGGCCTCCGCTCTCCTCTCGTACTCATCTACCTCCTCTCTGGTAATAACATATCTTCCTCTAGCCCGATAATCAAAGAAGGCAGGAGCAGGGAGAGTAATATGGACAGCACGACGTCTGTCAAAGATTAAGCGATACTGGAGAGGGGATTCATTCCTCTCGACAAACTGGTGGTGAACCATAGCATTAAAGTCTAGGTAAGCAGGTGGTAATTTAATATCATCTTCGTGTATGGCTACACCAAGAACATTAGCTATGTGGGTTGCATAAATTCCTCCAAAGAAATCTCCATTAAATCTATGAAGATGCAACCTACGTGCAACAATGGCTCCCAAATTATAAGATTTATCTCCTAACACAGCACTCCTAAGAATACTGAGGTCAGGGACACACATGTGACATGCTCATCTTTACCATTAATGCATCTACCTATGAAGAGAGCAAAATAATGTATAGCAGGAAAGTGAATGCTCCCTATGGTAGCTTGTGTTATATCTCTAGATTCTCCCACAGTTATGCTAGCAAGAAAATCTCTAAATTCAGATTTGCGAGATCCCTTATACTACCCATTGTGGAAGTTTGCAAGCAGTGGTAAAATCCTCTAAGTCCATAGTGTAAGAATTTTCATAAAGATCAAACAGGACAGTTGGAGAATTACGTGAAGATGAAAATTCAAACCTCCTCACAAAGGTACTAGTGAGATTGTGATACTGGCTGCACTTCTCTTCCTTGAAGCTCACAAGATCAGCGTTACGCAAATATGCGTTGAATTCTTCCTTAATTCCGCTCGATCCATAAAATTTCAGAAGGCCACTCACAAGGACGCACTGGAGCGTCTCTTGGTGGCTCTTCATCAGCATCACGCATTGCAAGCCTGGGTCCTTGCTTCCTTGAGAACCACCTTGGAACATTTTCCTAAGATTTTTCTTCCTCTGAAAATTTTAGTAACTTCAAAATAAAAGTGAACCAAACTCAATAATATTGATAGCAACTACTCCTACAAGTGCCTAGGGCCTATATCATGCATCAAAACTACTTTTGACCATATAAATTTGACATGCAAGCTCAAGAACAGGGTCACCTAAGCAGCAAAAATTTGCAATGAATAAAGCACTAGAACAAAAACTAATTGGACCAATGGAGGAGTCACATACCAAGGAACAATCTCCCCAAGCAGTTTTGTGAGAGGTGCTTTGAGCAAGGAGATCGAAAATGGCAGCAAGATGAGCTAGAACTCGTGCTTGAGCTGGATATTCGTGTTTGTGGGAGGAAGAAGAGTGTGTGGGTGCAGGAATAAGTGGAGGAGGGCCACCATGGGCCCACGAGGCAGGGGGGCGCGCCCAGGGGGTAGGGCACGCCCTCCACCCTCGTGGGCAGGTGGTTGACCCCCCTGTGTGTTCTCAGTGCCAAATATTCTCAAATATTTCCAGAAAAAATCATATTTAAATTTCAGGGCATTTGGAGAACTTTTATTTTCGAGGTATTTTTATATTGCACGGATAATCAGATAAGATAGAAAAATATTATTTTTATTTTATTTAATATAAATAACAGAAAGTAAAAGTGGGGTACAGAAGGTTGTGCCTTCTAGTTTCATCCATCTCATGATCATCAAAAGGAATCCACTAACAAGGTTGATCAAGTCTTGTTAACGAACTCATTCCGAATAACATGGAACCGGAGAAATTTCGAATAACACTATGTTACCTCAACGGGGATATGCACATCCCCAATAATAAGAATATCATATTTCTTCTTGACAGTAGGAAGAGGAAATTCAAAACCTCCAAATATAATCGATGGAATTTTTCCAATAGAGTTGATACTATGAAACTTGAGGTTGTTTCTTCGGAAAGTGTACCGTATGTTTGTTACCATTAACATGAAAAGTGACATTGCCTTTAGTGCAATCAATAATAGCCCCTGCAGTATTCAAAAAGGGTCTTCCAAGAATAATAGACATACTATCGTCCTCGGGAATATCAAGAATAACAAAGTCCATTAAAATAGTAATGTTTGCAACTACAACAGACACATCCTCACAAATATCGACAGGTATAGCAGTTGAGTTATCAGCCATTTGCAAAGATATTTCAGTAGGTGTCAACTTATTCAAATCAAGTCTATGATATAAAGAGAGAGGCATAACACTAACACCGGCTGCAAGATCACATAAAGCAGTTTTAATATAATTTCTTTTAATGGAGCATGGTATAGTGGGTACTCCTGGATCTCCAAGTTTCTTTGGGATTCCACCCTTAAAAGTATAATTAGCAAGCATGGTGGAAATTTCAGCTTCCTGTATCTTTCTTTATTTGTAACAATATCTTTCATATACTTAGCATAAGGATTCATTTTGAGCATATCAGTTAATCGCATACGCAAAAAGATAGGTCTAATCATTTCAGCAAAGCGCTCAAAATCCTCATCATCCTTTTTCTTGGATGGTTTGGGAGGAAAAGGCATGGGTTTCTGAACCCATGGTTCTCTTTCTTTACCATGTTTCCTAGCAACAAAGTCTTTCTTATCATAATGTTGATTCTTTGATTGTGGGTTATCAAGATCAACAGCAGGTTCAATTTCTATATCATTATCATTACTAGGTTGAGCATCATCATGAACATTTTATTAACATTATCACTAGTTTCAGGTTCATTACCAGATTGTGTTTCAACATCAGAAATAGAAATATCATTTGGATTCTCAGGTGTTCAATAAAGGTTCACTAGAAGCATGCAAAGTCCTATCATTTTTCTTTTTCTTCCTTTTAGAAGGACTAGGTGCATCTATATTATTTCTCTGAGAATCTTGCTCAATTCTCTTAGGATGGCCTTCAGGATACAAAGGTTCCTGAGTCATTCTACCACCTCTAGTCATAACTCTAATAGCATTATCATTATCTTTACTATTCAATTCATTGAGCAAATCATTTTGAGCTTTAAGTACTTGTTCTACTTGAGTGGTAACCATAGAAGCATGTTTACTAATAAGTTTAAGTTCACCTTTGACATTAGCCATATAATCACCCAAGTGTTCAAGCATATTTGAATTGTATTTCAATTGTCTACCAAAATAAGCATTAAAATCTTCTTGCTTAACCATAAATTTATCAAACTCATCTAAGCATGGGCTAGCAAACTTAGTAAATGGGATTTCAGCTTTATCATATCTATAGAGAGAATTTACCTTTACTACCTGTGTCGGGTTATCAAGACCATGAGTTTCTTCAATAGGTAATGGATTAAGATCATATGTTTCTTCAACAGGCGGTAAATTAAGACCATGTATTTCTTCAATAGGAGGTAAATTCTTAACATCTTCAGCTTTAATACCTTTTTCTTTCATAGATTTCTTTGCCTCTTGCATATCTTCAGGACTGAGAAATAGAATACCCCTCTTCTTCGGAGTTGGTTTAGGAATAGGCTCAAGGAATTGGCTCCGGAGGTGTCCAATTATTTTCATTTGTCAACATATTATTCAATAGAATTTCAGCTTCATCCGGTGTTCTTTCCCTAAAAACAGAACCAGCACAACTATCCAGGTAATCTCTGGAGGCATCGGTTAGTCCATTATAAAAGATATCAAGTATTTCATTTTTCTTAAGAGGATGATCAGGCAAAGCATTAAGTAATTGGAGAAGCCTCCCCCAAGCTTGTGGGAGACTCTCTTCTTCAATTTGCACAAAATTATATATATCCCTTAAAGCAGCTTGTTTCTTATGAGCAGGGAAATATTTAGCAGAGAAGTAATAAATCATATCCTGGGGACTACGCACACAACCAGGATCAAGAGAATTAAACCATATCTTAGCATCACCCTTTAATGAGAATGGAAATATTTTAAGGATATAAATAATGAGTTCTCTCATCAGTAGTGAAACAGGGTGGCTATATCATTTAATTTAGTAAGATGTGCCACAATAGTTTCAATATTCATAGCCATGAAAAGGATCAGATTCAACCAAAGTAATTATATCAGGATCAACAGAGAATTCATAATCCTTATCGGTAACACAGATAGGTGAAGTAGCAAAAGCAGGGTCAGGTTTCATTCTAGCATTTAGAGATTGCTTATTCCATTTAGCTAATAACCTCTTAAGTTCGTATCTATCTTTGCAAGCTAAAATAGCTAAAGAAGCTTCTTTATCAAAAACATAACCCTCAGGAATAACAGGCAAGTCTTCATCATCAATTTCATCAGTATTATCAGATTCAATATTTTCAATCTCTCTAGCCCTAGCAAGTTGTTCATCAAGAAATTCACCAAGTGGCACAGTAGTATCAAGCATAGAAGTAGTTTCATCATAAGTATCATGTATAGCAGAAGTAGCATCATCAATAACATGCGACATATCAGAACGAATAGCAGAAGCAGGTTTAGGTGTCGCAAGCTTACTTAAAACAGAAGGTGAATCAAGTGCAGAGCTAGATGGCAGTTCCTTACCTCCCCTCGTAGTTGAGGGATAAATCTTGGTTCTTGGATCTTTCAAGTTCTTCATAATGATAAGCAGATATAAATCCCAAGTGACTCAAAGAATAGAGCTATGCTCCCCGGAACGGCGCCAGAAAATAGTCTTGATAACCCACAAGTATAGGGGATCGCAACAGTTTTCGAGGGTAGAGTATTCAACCCAAATTTATTGATTCGACACAAGGGGAGCCAAAGAATATTCTCAAGTATTAGCAGCTGAGTTGTCAATTCAACCACACCTGGAAACTTAATATCTGCAGTAAAGTATTTAGTAGCAAAGTAATATGATAGTAGTGGTACGGTAGCAAAAGGTAACAGTAGTAAAAGTAATGTTTTTGGTATTTTGTAGTGATGATAGCAATAGCAACGAAAAAGTAAATAAGCGAAGAACAATATATGGAAAGCTCGTAGGCAATGGATCAGTGATAGAGAATTATGCCGGATGCGGTTCATCATGTAACAATCATAACCTAGGGTGACACAGAACTAGCTCCAGTTCATCAATGTAATGTAGGCATGTATTCCGAATATAGTCATACGTGCTTATGGAAAAGAACTTGCATGACATCTTTTGTCCTACCCTCCCGTGGCAGCGGGGTCCTTACGGAAACTAAGGGATATTAAGGCCTCCTTTTAATAGAGTACCGGAACAAAGCATTAACACATAGTGAATACATGAACTCCTCAAACTACGGTCATCACCGGTAAGTATCCCGATTATTGTCACTTCAGGGTTAACGGATCATAACACATAATAGGTGACTATAGACTTGCAAGATAGGATCACGAACCCACATATATTCATGAAAACATAATAGGTTCAGATATGAAATCATGGCACTCGGGCCCTAGTGACAAGCATTAAGCATAGCAAAGTCATAGCAACATCAATCTCAGAACATAGTGGACACTAGGGATCAAACCCTAACAAAACTAACTCGATTACATGATAAATCTCATCCAACCCATCACCGTCCAGCAAGCCTACAATGGAATTACTCACGCACGGCGGTGAGCATCATGAAATTGGTGATGGAGGATGGTTGATGATGACGATGGCGACATTCCCCTCTCCGGAGCCCCGAACGGACTCCAGATCAGCCCTCCCGAGAGGTTTTAGGGCTTGGCGGCGGCTCCGTATCGTAAAACGCGATGAATCCTTCTCTTTGATTTTTTTCTCCCGAAACAAATATATATTGGAGTTGAGGTCGGAGGAGCCAGGGGGCCCACGAGGTAGGGGGCCCTAGGGGGGCAGGCGCCCCCACCCTCGTGGACAGGTGGTGGGCCCCCTGGCCTTCATCTTTTGCAGGTATTTTTTATATTTTCCAAAAAGTTGCTCCGTGAAGTTTCAGGTCATTCCGAGAACTTTTGTTTCTGCACATAAATAACACCATGGTAATTCTGCTGAAAACAGCGTCAGTCCGGGTTAGTTCCATTCAAATCATGCAAGTTAGAGTCCAAAACAAGGGCAAAAGTGTTTGGAAAAGTAGATACGACAGAGACGTATCAATCAGCAGCAAGATAAGTCAGGTACAAGATCAACGGTATATTTTCAGTCAAAGGTATGGGTCATATACAAAATTTTGGCCCAGCAATGCATGATGCTTGAAATATGTTATCATACGAAATAAAGTCAGAATGTGATATGCTCAAGGAAGACAGTTAAACAAATTTTGTCATGCAAATATTCAGCCACAGAATATCATGGGTGTCTGTGTGTGTGGATTTCAGTCTGCATATCACCATGAAGTTTTGTATATAAGAAACTAAGTATTCTTCCACGCATTATCGGAAGAAATTTATGATGCAAGGCTCCTCAGCATGATATGTGAATAAATTCTGGTCCACGATACCCGGTCTTTCTCAACAAGATACCTCGGTAAAAGCTTCTGACAGACGGAAATAAATTTTTCTCAACAAGAAAAACCGAGGGGAAGCTTCTCAAGTACGAAAACCCATCTTCTCCTGCACAATACTCATGTCAAGCTTCGTGTGTAAGATATCGAGGCTTCTTCTGCATGCTACCCAGATAAAAGCTTCGAGTAGAAGCTAATGAGCCCTCCTCGGCAAGCTACACGAATGGCTTTTCTCTGTAGATCGAGGATCAGATTTGCAATAATTTTGTTAGAGGAACAATGCAGTCAAAACATACACCTACCGCAAGGATCGAGTGTTCGGAGGCATATTCTTCTTATACATATGGTGAGCATGCACCCCCAATCATATCAGTCACTCATACGAGGTACAGATCCAACATATATACTTAAAGGAAAGTCGGATCCCACAGCCTCACAAATCATGCAAAGGAAGATAAGTAGAGATGCATCTCATGAATTACAAGGATCTCATATCCCGCTGACCCGCTGGGAATGAATAATATGGAAAATCCAAATGGGTATACCGACAAAATGAGAAAGTCAAAAGCCGAACAATCAGCTCAGACCCGGTATACTCACCATATACAACAGCCTCATAAATCATGCAAAGGAAGATAAGCAGAGATACATCTCATGAATTACAAGGATCTCATATCCTGCTGACCCGCTGGGAATGAATAATATGGAAAATCCAAATGGGTATACCGACAGAAAGTAAAAAGCCGAACAATCAGCTCAGACCCGGTATACTCACCATATACATGGTCAGTCTGTCAAGAAAAGCAATTGTCCATCAGCCCCCGTCAGGCCAGTCTCAAGATGTAAATATTTGAGGTATGACACAGCTATACCTCCATACACCGTTATATTGCTCACGACAGAAGGCAGTCAAATCTCTGGTATATGCCACATGCTCAAGCCAAAGGAAATAAATCAAAATCAGTACTACCTATGAGCAATCAGATCCTAACAGAAGATTCCCATGATCAACTCTCAGCATTTATTGAAGCCAGAAGGCTTTCATTTATTTGGAGCACCCCATGACAGAAGTATTAAGGTTTTCATGACAAAAGGGAAATTTATGCTCAGATCCATTGGATACCACCACAGGTATATGATACGTCCATTTTGCATCATGCTTTTATATCGATATTTATTGCATTATGGGTTGTTATTACACATTATGTCACAATACTTATGCCCATTCTCTCTTATTTTAAAAGGTTTACATAAAGAGGGAGAATGCTAGCAGTTGGGATTCTGGGCTGGAAATGGAGCAAATATTAGACACCTATTCTACACAGCTCCAAAAGTCCTGAAACTTCACGGAAGACGTTTTCAGAATATATAAAAAATACTCAGGGGAAGAGATTCACCAGGGGGGCCACACTTTGCCCACGAGGGTGGGGGCGCCCTACCCCCCTAGGCGCGCCCCCTACCTCGTGGGCCCCTGGTGGCCCTCCGGTGGCCATCTTCTGCTATTTGAAGTCTTTCGATGGGAAAAAAATAAGAAGCCATCTTCTCGGACGAAACTCCGCCGCCACGAGGTGGAACCTTGGAGGAACAAATCTAGGGCTCTGGCGGAGCTGTTTTGCCGGGGAAACTTCCTTCCCGGAGGGGGAAATCATCGCCATCGTCATCACCAACGCTCCTCTCATCGGGAGAGGGCAATCTCCATCAACATCTTCATCAGCACCATCTCCTCTCAAAACCCTAGTTCATCTCTTATATCCAATTCTTGTCTCCGAGTCCGGGATTGGTGCTAGTAGGTTGCTAGTAGTGTTAATTACTCCTTGTAGTTGATGCTAGTTGGTTTAATTGGTGGAAGATCATATGTTCAGATCCTATATGCATATTAATACCCCTCTGATTATGAAAATGTTTATGCTTTGTGAGTAGTTACGTTTGTTCCCGAGGACATTGGAGAAGTCTTGCTATTAGTAGTCATATGAATTTGGTATTCCCGAGGACATGGGAGATGTATGTTGTCTCTCCTCTAGTGGTGTTATGTGAACGTCGACTACATGACACTTCACCATTATTTGGGCCTATAGGAAGGCATTGGGAAGTAATAAGTAGATGATGGGTTGCTAGAGTGACAGAAGGTTAAACCCTAGTTGATGCGTTGCTTCGTAAGGGGCTGATTTGGATCCATATGTTTCATGCTATGGTTAGGTTTACCTTAATACTTTTGTTGTAGTTGCGGATGCTTGCAATAGAGGTTAATCATAAGTGGGATGCTTCTCCAAGTAAGAACAGTACCCAAGCACTGGTCCACCCACATACCAAATTATCAAAGTACCGAACGCGAATCATATGAGCATGATGAAATCTAGCTTGATGATATTCCCATGTGTCCTCGGGAGCGCTTTTCTCTATATAAGAGTTTGTCCAGGTTGTCCTTTGCTACAAAAAGGATTGGGCCACCTTGCTGCTCTTTATTTACTTTTGTTACTTGTTGCTCGTTACAAATTATCCTATCACAAAACTATCTGTTACCACTTATTTTAGTACTTGCAGAGAACACCTTGCTGAAACCGCTTATCATTTCCTTCTGCTCCTCATGTTTCTCTTCTCTTGGGGGGTGG
>NC_053022.1:296188601-296198760 GCF_003073215.2 Triticum urartu
GTTAGAATCATTACTGTGTAATCTAGATTATTGACTCTAGTGCAAGTGGGAGACTGAAGGAAATATGCCCTAGAGGCAATAATAAAGTTATTGTTTATTTCCTTATATCATGATAAATGTTTATTATTCATGCTAGAATTGTATTAACAGGAAACATAATACATGTGTGAATACATAGACAAACAGATTGTCACTAGTATGCCTCTACTTGACTAGCTCGTTGATCAAAGATGGTTATGTTTCCTAACCATAGACATGAGTTGTCATTTGATTAACGGGGTCACATCATTAGGAGAATGATGTGATTGACATGACCCATTCTGTTAGCTTAGCACACGATCGCTTAGTATTCTGCTATTGCTTTCTTCATGACTTATACATGTTCCTATGACTATGAGATTATGCAACTCCCGTTTACCGGAGGAACACTTTGTGTGCTACCAAACATCACAAGGTAACTGGGTGATTATTAAGGTGCTCTACAGGTGTCTCCAAAGGTACTTGTTGGGTTGGCATATTTCGAGATTAGGATTTGTCACCCCGATTGTCGGAGAGGTATCTCTGGGCCCTCTCGGTAATGCACATCACTTAAGCCTTGCAAGCATTGCAACTAATGAGTTAGTTGCGAGATGATGTATTACAAAACGAGTAAAAGAGACTTGCCGGTAACGAGATTGAACTAGCTATTGAGATACCAACGATCGAATATCGGGCAAGTAACATACCGATGACAAAGGGAACAATGTATGTTGTTATGCGGTTTGACCGATAAAAGATCTTCGTAGAATATGTGGGAGCCAATATGAGCATCCAGGTTCCGCTATTGGTTATTGACCGGAGACGTTGTCTCGGTCATGTCTACATAGTTCTCGAACCCGTAGGGTCCGCACGCTTAATGTTTCGATGACAGTTATATTATGAGTTTATATGTTTTGATGTATTGAAGGTTGTTCGGAGTCCGGATGTGATCACGGACATGACGAGGAGTCTCGAAATGGTCGAGACATGAAGATTGATATATTGGAAGCCTATGTTTGGATATCAGAAGTGTTCTGGGTGAAATCGGGATTTTACCGGAGTACCGGGAGGTTACCGGAACCCCCGGGAGGTTAATGGGCCTTAGTGGGCCTTTACGGAGAAGAGGAGAGGTGGCCAGGTGGGCGCGCACCCCTCCCCCCTAGCCTGAATAGGACAAGGAGAGGGGGGCGGCGCCCCCCTTCCTTCCTCTCTCCCTCTTTTCCCCTCCCAAGTCCTAATCCAACTAGGAAAGGAGGGGAGTTCTACTCCCGGTGGAGTAGGACTCCTCCTGGGGCGCCCTCTCTCCAGCCGGCCGCACCCCTCTTGATCCTTTATATACGGGGGCAAGGGGGCGCCCTAGAGACACAACAATTGATCAGTTGATCCTTTAGCCGTGTGCGGTGCCCCCTCCACCATAGTCCACCTCGATAATACTGTAGCGGTGCTTAGGCGAAGCCCTGCGTCGGTAGAACATCAACATCGTCACCACGCCGTCGTGCTGACGAAACTCTCCCTCAACACTCGGCTGGATCGGAGTTCGAGGGACTCATCGGGCTGACATGTGCTGAACTCGGAGGTGCGTGCATTCGGTACTTGATCGGCCGGATCGTGAAGACGTACGACTACATCAACCGCTTTGTGCTAAAGCTTCCGCTTTCGGTCTACGAGGGTACGTGGACAACACTCTCCCCTCTCGTTGCTATGCATCACCATGATCTTGCATGTGCGTAGGAATTTTTTTGAAATTACTACGTTCCCCAACACCAAGCTCATGGCCGACGCTCGTCGGGCCCGCGTTGAGCGACGGGCCGCTCTCGCCACCCGCGTCGCTCAGACAACCCCTGTCGGTGGACCTCCCCATCGTTCTCCGTCACCCGCCGCCAACGCCGCCACCGGCCCGGTGGCAAACGAGTAGCAAGCTTCCTCACTGCACCCCTCTGTGCGGCGAGACGGCCGCACCACCACCCCATCGCTGACTCTGACCGACTCATCATCTCATGCTCGCCGCGCACCCACAGACGGGTAGGCCGTGCTGCTCATGGCACGTGAGATACTGTGCTACCGTCTGGTCGACAACCTCAATGAGGACTGGTTGGACTGCATGGCCGAGCTCGTTAGCACCGCGGGGGGCTCTCCTGCACCATCCCTCTCGCTGCCTCGCCCACCCCCGGCTGCGGGCGATGTGGCTCACGGAGCGCCTCCGCCCCCTCCACACCAAGATGGCGCCCTTGCGCCGAGACGTACGACTCATGGAGCGCCTCCGCCTCATCCGCGTCAAGACGACATCCTCGCTCCAAGAAGTGCAGTCCCGCGGCGTGATCCACCGCGCCGTGTGCTCGCGCACGAAGAAAGAAGTTGCCAAGAGATCCCCTGTCTGCAAGAAAACGCTCCACCGCTCCCAGCACCGCCATGTCAGAATCGCTTGCCGCGGCAGGGCCATGCGCCATTTGCCGTGGCAGCGCAGGGACACCAAGATCAAGCTCCACCTCCCCGACGGGTCCCGGTGGCCACGGCAGGCTGTCGCGCCTTCACTCCTGAGCTGCGTAGCGTCGTCTGGCCGAGCAAGTTCAAGCCGGATCTGCCTCCTCGCTATGATGGCACGCCCGACCCTGCGCAGTTCTTGTAGCTCTACAAGCTGAGCATCGAGGCAGACAACGACGACGAAAAGGTCATGGAGAACTGGTTTCCCATGGCTCTCAAGGACGGTGCCCGCTCATGGCTCCTGAACCTGCCCCAGGCTCGATCTCCTCCTGGGATCAGATGCGCGATAGCTTCATCGCCAACTTCCAGGGCACTCGCGACCGCCCCCGGCCGCGGGTGACCTGCGCTGCATCAAGCAACAGCCGGGAGAGACCCAGAAGTACATCCAACGCTTCAACAACATGCGCCTCAAGATCCCCAAGGTGACGGACGAGGCCATCATCTCAGCGTTTTCCGATGGCGTCCGCGACATCAAGATGAAGGAGGAGCTCGCCATCCATGAGGATCTGTGCATGACTTTGGAGCTGTTCAACATAGCAACCAAAGTGTGCAAGGGCTGAGGAGGGGCGTCTCTCCCTCCTCGTGCTCCCTGCTGCAGACCCAGAGGAGAAGAAGGCTAAGGTCAAGGACGTGAAGCGCAAAGGGGTGACCGTACTCGTGGCAGAGCCAGATACCAAGCGCGCCCGAGACCTCCCCGAGTCGTCCAAGGGCAGCCGTATGTTCTGCGCCTTCCACAACGTGCGCAGCCACAACACCAACGATTGTCAGGAGCTCAGGGCCATTCAAGATGGACGCTTTGGTCGACGCCCCGAGCGCAACGACCGGGGCTATGGCCGAGGAGGTGGACAAGGTGGAGGACGTTGGGATGACCACAGCCCTCGCCAGGAGTGGCGCGACCAGCCTCGCGAGGACCACTGGCAGGACCAGCCTCGTGAGGGCGCCTGGAGGGACCAGCCTCGCGAGGATCGTCCTCAGGGCACCCCTGGTCTCCCTCCACTGCCGCCACCACCAAGGAGGAATGACGACCACCAGCAGGACAAAGGGGTTGGGGGCATCCAGGAGCCGCGAGCCATCGTCTGCATCTTGGGTGGCGCTCAGGCACCAGCTTCCTAGCGTATCTTCAAGCAGTTCTCTCGCGAGGTGAATGCAGCCCTCCCTAAGCTCGAGGCTACGCGCCCGCTCAGATGGTCCAAGTACGCCATCACCTTTAGCTCGGCGGACCAGCTCAAATGCGCGGCAACCACCGGCGTCCTCCGGATGCTCTGTTCACCCATCATCAGCAATGTTCAAGTCACCAAGACCCTCATCGATGGTGGCGCAGGGCTCAGTGTCCTGTCCGCCGAGACGTTCGACAGCCTTCAAGTGCCATACGATCAGCTCCAGCCCACCAAGCCTTTCTCAGGAGTGACTGACGGCTCCACCACCCCGATAGGGCAAGTTCGTCTCGCTGTCACCTTTGGCACACACGACAACTACCGCACTGAGCTCATCGACGTCGACGTTGCCGACATCCGCCTGCCGTATAATGCCATCCTCGGGTTGTTGGCGAACATAGTAAATTCAAAAAAATTCCTACGCACACGCAGGATCATGGTGATGCATAGCAACAAGAGGGGAGAGTGTTGTCCACGAACCCTCGTAGACCGTTAAGCGAAGCATTATGACATGCGGTTGATGTAGTCGTACGTCTTCACGATCGACCGATCCTCAGTACCGAACGTACGGCACCTCCGCGTTCAGCACACGTTCAGCTCGGTGACGTCCCACGAACTCACGATCCAGTAGAGCTCGGGGAAGAGTTTCGTCAGCATGATGGCTTGATGACGATGTTGATGAAGCTACCATGACAGGGCTTCGCCTAAGCACCGCAACAGTATGATCGAGGTGGATTATGGTGGAGGGGGCACCGCACATGGCTGGGAGAGATCTTTGTGATCAACTTGTGTGTCTAGAGGTGCCCCCTGCCCTGTATATAAAGGAGCAAGGGGAGAGGCCGGCCGGCCCTTGTTGGTGCGCCAGGAGGAGGAATCCTCCTCCTAGTAGGAGTAGGATTCCCCTCTTTCCTACTCCTACTAGGAGGGGGAAAGGAAGGGAGAGAAAGAGAAGGCAAAGGGGGGCTCCCCCCTCTCCTAGTCCAATTCGGAAAGAGGGGAGGAGGCGCGCTGCCTGCCCTAGGTCGGCCCCTCTCTCTTTCCTTATGGCCCAACAAGGCCCATTAGCCTCGGGGGGTTCCGGTAACCCTCCGGTACTCCGGTAAAATCCCGATTTTACCCGGAACTCTTTCGATGTCCAAATGTAGGCTTGCAATATATCAATCTTCATGTCTCGATCATTTCGAGACTCTCGTTCATGTGTGATCTTGATACGTCCATTTTGCATCATGCTTTTATATCGATATTTATTGCATTATGGGTTGTTATTACACATTATGTCACAATACTTATGCCTATTCTCTCTTATTTTACAAGGTTTACATAAAGAGGGAGAATGCCGGCAGCTGGGATTTGGGCTGGAAAAGGAGCAAAGACCTATTCTGCACAGCTCCAAAAGTCCTGAAACTTCACGGAAGACGTTTTCAGAATATATAAAAAATACTGAGCGCAAGAAGTTCACCAGGGGGGCCACACCCTGCCCACGAGGGTGGGGGCGCGCCCTACCCCCTGGGCACGCCCCCTACCTCGTGGGCCCCCTGGTGGCCCTCCGATGGCCATCTTCTGCTATATGGAGTCTTTCGATGAGGAAAAAAAATCATAAGCCATCTCCTCGGACGAAACTCCGCCGCCACGAGGCGGAACCTTGGCGGACAATCTAGGGCTCCGGCAGAGCTGTTCTGCCGGGGAAATCAATCATCGCCATCGTCATCACCAACGCTCCTCTCATCGGGAGAGGGTAATCTCCATCAACATCTTCATCAGCACCATCTCCTCTCAAAACCCTAGTTCATCTCTTGTATCCAATTCTTGTCTCCAAGTCCGGGATTGGTACCTAGTAGGTTGCTAGTAGTGTTAATTACTCCTTGTAGTTGATGCTAGTTGGTTTATTTGGTGGAAGATCATATGTTCAGATCCTATATGCATATTAATACCCCTCTGATTATGAACATGAATATGCTTTGTGAGTAGTTACGTTTGTTCCTGAGGACATGGGAGAAGTCTTTCTATTAGTAGTCATGTGAATTTGGTATTCGTTCGATATTTTGATGAGATGTATGTTGTCTCTCCTCTAGTGGTGTTATGTGAACGTCGACTACATGACACTTCACCATTATTTGGGCCTAGAGGAAGGCATTGGGAAGTAATAAGTAGATGATGGGTTGCTAGAGTGACAGAAGTTTAAACCCTAGTTTATGCGTTGCTTCGTAAGGGGCTGATTTGGATCCATATGTTTCATGCTATGGTTAGGTTTACCTTAATACTTTTGTTGTAGTTGCGGATGCTTGCAATAGAGGTTAATCATAAGTGGGATGCTTGTCCAAGTAAGGAAGTACCCAAGCACCGGTCCACCCACATACCAAATTATCAAAGTACCGAACGCGAATCATATGAACGTGATGAAAACTAGCTTGACGATATTCCCATGTGTCCTCGGGAGCGCTTTTCTCTATATAAGAGTTTGTCCAGGCTTGTCCTTTGCTACAAAAAGGATTGGGCCACCTTGCTGCACTTTATTTACTTTTGTTACTTGTTGCTCGTTACAAATTATCCTATCACAAAACTATCTGTTACCACTTATTTCAGTACTTGCAGAGAATACCTTGCTGGAAACCGCTTATCATTTCCTTCTGCTCCTCGTTGGGTTCGACACTCTTACTTATCGAAAGGACTACGATAGATCCCCTATACTTGTGGGTCATCAAGACTCTTTTCTGGCGCCGTTGCCGGGGAGTGAAGCGCCTCTGGTAGGTGGAATTTGGTAAGGAAAAATTTATATAGTGTGCTGAAATTTACTGTCACTTGTTACTATGGAAAGTAATCTCTGAGGGGCTTGTTCGGGGTATCTTCACCCCGACCAGTAGAGCAAAGAGTTTCCTCCTCAACCTACTGAAAATGAAAATGTCTACTTTGAAATTCCTTCGGGTATGATAGAAAAACTGCTAGCTAATCCTTTTGTAGGAGATGGAACATTACATCCTGATGAGCACCTAATATATGTGGATGAAGTTTGTGGATTATTTAAGCTTGCAGGTGTACCCGAGATGTTGTTAAGAAGAAGGTCTTCCCTTTATCTTTGAAGGAAGATGCATTGACATGGTATAGGCTATGTGATGATACGGGGTCATGGAACTACAAATGATTGAAATTGGAATTTCATCAGAAGTTTTATCCTATGCATCTTGTTCATCGTGATCGCAATTATATATATATTTTTGGCCTCGCAAAGGAGAAAGCATCGCTCAAGCTTGGGGGAGGCTTAAATCAATGTTATATTCATGCCCCAATCATGAGCTCTCAAGAGAAATGATTATTCAAAAATTTTATGCTCGGCTTTCTGAACAATCGCACCATGCTCGATACTTCTTGCTGGCTCTTTTATGATGAAGACTATTGAATTCAAATGGGATTTATTGGAAAGAATTAAACGCAACTCTGAAGATTGGGACCTCGACGAAGGTAAGGAGTCAGGTATGACACCTAAGTTTGATTGTGTTAAATCTTTTATGGATACCGATGTTTTCCGTAAATTTAGCACTAAATATGGACTTGACTCTGAAATAGTAGCTTCTTTCTATGAATCTTTTGCTACTCATGTTGATCTCCCTAGGGAGAAGTGGTTTAAATATCATCCTCCCATAGAAGTAAAAGTAGCTGCACCTATTAAAGTTGAAGAAAAGACTGTCACTTATAATGATCCTATTGTTCCTACCGCTTATGTTGAGAAACCACCTTTTCCTGTTAGGATAAAGGATCATGCTAAAGCTTCAACTGTGGTTCGTAAAAGCAATATTAAAACTTATACACCTCCTGAAAATTAAAGTTGAACCTAATATTGCTATTGTTAAAGATCTCTTGTCTGATAATATTGATGGGCATGTTATTCATTTCCTTGATGAGACTGCTAGAATTGCTAAACCTTGTGCTAAAGATAAAAACAGACCTGTGGTAGGCATGCCTGTTATTTCTGTTAAAATAGGAGATCATTGTTATCATGGCTTATGTGATATGGGTGCTAGTGCTAGTGCAATACCTATTGACTTATACAAAGAAATTATGCATGATATTGCACCTGCTGAGATAGAAGATATTGATGTCACAATTAAACTTGCCAATAGAGATACTATTTCACCAATGGGAATTGTTAG
This sequence comes from Triticum urartu, assembly GCF_003073215.2. Taxonomy (NCBI): domain Eukaryota; kingdom Viridiplantae; phylum Streptophyta; class Magnoliopsida; order Poales; family Poaceae; genus Triticum; species Triticum urartu. Next base: position 296,196,400 of record NC_053022.1, read on the forward strand.
AGATGTTGAAGTCTTGTGTGGGAAAACTAAATATCCTGCTGATTTTCTTGTTCTTGGTTCCCCACAAGATAGCTTTTGTCCCATTATATTTGGTAGACCCTTCTTAAACACTGTTAATGCTAAGATAGATTGCAAAAAGGATGTTGTTACTATCGGTTTAGATGATATGTCTCATGAATTTAATTTCTCTAAATTTAGTAGACAACACCGTGAAGAAGAATTACCTAGTAAGGATGAAATTATTGGTCTTGCTTCTATTGCCGTACCTCCTAGTGATCCTTTAGAACAATATTTGCTAGACCATGAAAATGATATGTTTATGAATGAAAGAAGGGAAATAGATGAAGTATTCTTTAAACAGGAACCTATTCTGAAACACAATTTGCCTGTTGAAATCCTAGGGGATCCTCCTCCACCCAAGGGTGATCCCGTGTTTGAGCTTAAACCGTTGCCTGATACTCTTAAATATGCTTATCTTGATGAGAAAAAGATATATCCTGTTATTATTAGTGCTAACCTTTCAGAGCATGAGGAAGAGAGATTATTGAAAACTCTGAAGAAGCACCGTGCTGCTATTGGGTATACTCTTGATGATCTTAAGGGCATTAGTCCCACTCTATGTCAACATAAAATAAATTTGGAAGAAGATGCTAAACCAGTTCGTGATCATCAACGACGGCTGAATCCTAAAATGAAAGAAGTGGTAAGAAAGGAAATACTAAAGCTCCTTGAGGCAGGTATAATCTATCCCGTTGCTGATAGTCAGTGGGTAAGTCCTGTCCATTGTGTCCCTAAGAAGGGAGGTATTACTGTCGTTCCTAATGATAAAGATGAATTGATTCCTCAAAGAATTATTACAGGTTATAGGATGGTAATTGATTTCCGCAAATTAAATAAGGCCACTAAAAAGGATCATTACCCCTTACCTTTTATCGATCAAATGCTAGAAAGATTATCCAAACATACACATTTTTGCTTTCTAGATGGTTATTCTGGTTTCTCTCAAATACCTGTGTCAGCCAAGGATTAATCAAAGACTACTTTTACTTGCCCTTTTGGTACTTTGCTTATAGACGTATGCTTTTGGTTTATGTAATGGCACCTGCTACCTTTCAAAAGATGCATGATGGCTATATTCTCTGACTTTTGTGAAAAGATTTGTGAGGTTTCATGGATGATTTCTCCGTCTATGGATCTTCTTTTGATGATTGCTTGGAGCAACCTTGATCGAGTTTTGCAGAGATGTGAAGAAACTAATCTTGTCTTGAATTGGGAAAAGTGCCACTTTATGGTTAATGAAGGTATGTCTTGGGGCATAAATTTTTGAAAGAGGTATTGAAGTTGATAAAGCCAAGGTTGATGCTATTGAGAAAATGCCATGTCCCAAGGACATCAAAGGTATAAGAAGTTTCCTCGGTCATGCCGGATTTTATAGGAGGTTCATTAAGGACTTCTCAAAAATTTCTCCGCCTCTGACTAATTTATTACAAAAAGATATACCTTTTGTCTTTGATGATGATTGTGTAGAAGCATTTGAAATACTTAAGAAAGCATTGATCTGCACCTATTGTTCAGCCACCTGATTGGAATTTACCCTTTGAAATTATGTGTGATGCTAGTGATTATGCTGTAGGTGCTGTTCTAGGGCAAAGAGTTGATAAGAAATTAAATGTTATTCAATATGCTAGTAAAACCCTAGACAATGCTCAAAGAAATTATGCTACTACTAAAAAAGAATTCTTAGCAGTTGTATTTGCTTGTGATAAGTTCAGACCTTATATTGTTGATTCTAAAGTAACTATTCACACTGATCATGCTGCTATTAAATATCTTATGGAAAAGAAAGATGCTAAACCTAGACTTATTAGATGGGTTCTCTTGCTACAAGAATTTGACTTACATATTGTTGATAGAAAGGGAGCTGAGAACCCCGTTGCAGACAACTTGTCTAGGTTAGAAAATGTGCTTGATGACCCACTACCTATTGATGATAGCTTTCCTGATGAGCAATTAAATGTCATAAATGCTTCTCATACTGCTCCATGGTATGCTGATTATGCTAATTACATTGTTGCCAAATTCATACCACCTAGTTTCACATACCAGCAAAAGAAAAAGTTCTTCTATGATTTGAGGCATTACTTTTGGGATGACCCACATCTTTATAAAGAAGGAGTAGATGGTGTTATTAGACGTTGTGTACCTGAGCATGAACAGGAACAGATCCTACGCAAGTGTCACCGAAGCTTATGGAGGACACCATGCTGGAGATAGAACTGCACATAAGGTATTGCAATCTGTTTTTATTGGCCTACTCTCTTCAAGGATGCCCGTAAGTTTGTCTTATCTTGTGATGAATGC
>NC_053022.1:296199760-296223052 GCF_003073215.2 Triticum urartu
GTCTAGAGTTTTACTAGCATATTGAATAACATTTAATTTCTTATCAACTCTTTCCTAGAACAGCACCTATAGCATAATCACTAGCATCACACATAATTTCAAAGGGTAAATTCCAATCAGGTGGCTGAACAATAGGTGCAGAAATCAAATGCTTTCTTAAGTATTTCAAATGCTTCTACACAATCATCATCAAAGACAAAAGGAATATCTTTTTGTAATGAGATTAGTCAGAGGCCGAGAAATTTTTGAGAAGTCCTTAATGAACCTCCTATAAAAACCGGCATGACCCAGAAAACTTCTTATACCTTTGATGTCCTTGGGACACGACATCTTTTCAATAGCATCAACTTTAGCTTTGTCAACTTCAATACCTCTTTCAGAAATTTTATGCCCCAAGACAATACCTTCATTAACCATAAAGTGGCACTTCTCCCAATTCAAGACAAGATTAGTTTCTTCACATCTCTGCAAAACTCGATCAAGGTTGCTCAAGCAATCATCAAAAGAGGATCCATAAACGGAGAAATCATCCATGAAAACCTCACAAATCTTTTCACAAAAGTCAGAGAATATAGCCATCATGCATCTTTGAAAGATAGCGGGTGCATTACTGATACGTCTCCGTCGTATCTATAATTTTTGATTGTTCCATGCCAATATTCTACAACATTTCATTATACTTTTGGCAACTTTTTATACTATTTTTGGGACTAACATATTGATCTAGTGCCCAGTGCTAGTTCCTGTTTGTTGCATGTTTTTTGTTTCGCAGAATATCCATATCAAACGGAGTCCAAATGGGATAAAAACTGACAGATTTTTTTTGGAATATATATGATTTTTGGGAAGAAAAATCCACGCGAGACGGTGCCCGAGGGGCCACGAGGCAGGGGCGCGCCCCTGACCCTCGTGGACACCGTAAGGCGGTTGATGCCCTTCTTTCGCCGCAAGAAAGCTAATATCCGGATAGAGATCGTGTTAAAATTTCAGCCCAATCGGAGTTACGGATCTCCGGGAATATAAGAAACGGTGAAAGGGTAAGAATCTGAGAACGCAGAAACAGAGAGAGACAGAGAGACATATCCAATCTCGGAGGGGCTCTTCCCTCCCATGCCATGGAGGCCATGGACCAGAGGGGAAACCCTTCTCCCATCTAGGGAGGAGGTCAAGGAAGAAGAAGAAGGAGGGGGGCTCTCTCCCCCTCGCTTCCGGTGGCGCCGGAGTGCCACCGGGGGCCATCATCATCACCGCAATCTTCACCAACAACTTCACCGCATCATCACCAACTCTTCCCCCCTCTATGCAGCGGTGTAACCTCTTTTACCCGCTGTAATCTCTACTTAAACATGGTGCTCAATGCTATATATTATTTCCCAATGATGTATGGCTATCCTATGATGTTTGAGTAGATGTTTTGTCCTATGGGTTAATTGATGATCGTGATTGGTTTGAGTTGCATGTTTTATTATTGGTGCTGTCCTATGGTGCTCTCCGTGTCGCGCAAGCGTGAGGGATTCCCGCTGTAGGGTTTGCAATATGTTCATGATTTGCTTATGGTGGGTGGCGTGAGTGACAGAAGCACAGACCCGAGTAAGTAGGTTGTTTGCGTATGGGATAAAGAGGACTTGATACTTTAATGCTATGGTTGGGTTTTACCTTAATGATCTTTAGTAGTTGCGGATGCTTGCTAGAGTTCCAATCATAAGTGCATATGATCCAAGTAGAGAAAGTATGTTAGCTTATGCCTCTCCCTCAAATAAAATTGCAATAATGATTACCGGTCTAGTTATCGATTGCCTAGGGACAAATAACTTTCTCGTGAACAAAGCTCTCTACTAAAACTAATTTAGTTGTGTCTTTATCTAAACAGCCCCTACTTTTTATTTACGTGCTCTTTATTATCTTGCAAACCTATCCAAAAACACCTACAAAGTACTTCTAGTTTCATACTTGTTCTAGGTAAAGCGAACGTCAAGCGTGCGTAGAGTTGTATCGGTGGTCGATAGAACTTGAGGGAATATTTGTTCTACCTTTAGCTCCTCGTTGGGTTCGACACTCTTACTTATCGAAAACTGTTGCGATCCCCTATACTTGTGGGTTATCAAGACCTTTTTCTGGCGCCGTTGCCGGGGAGCAATAGCGTGGGGTGAATATTCTCGTGTGTGCTTGTTTGCTTTATCACTAAGTAATTTTTATTTGTTGTTCTAGTTGTTCTCTATCTTTAGTTATGGATATGGAACACAAAATACCAAAAAAAATTAGGTGTACTTGCTACTCATGGAGATGGGGAACCTCCTAAAACCCTCGATGCTGGTTATGTGAAAAATATTATGTACTACTTTAATAATCCTGAGAAAACCCCATTCAATTATGTAATGGGAGTAACGTTGGATCAACGTGAATACTTTAGGGATTACCGCTTGACACAAAAAGGGAAAGTATTATGGGATCAAATTCATATATTGAATTGGTATGCTAGGCAACTATGCTTGAGATATGATTATACTTGTTGCTCTAAGGTGAAGGCTCCACACCTTCCCTTTTCATGTGAATTTAATGATAATGAAACCTTAGCTTCTTATGCTAATGGTATATATGATTACTATGATGTGGAACAAATAGAAGAATTTGTTGCTTTTAAAGGTGCTTATGAAATTGAGTCTTTGTTTGAAAAGCATGAAGCTTATGATGATGATGTTTATAGGCCTGAAAATTTAGCTATCTTAAAATATTGCTATGATAATTATGAATATAATTCCTATATTAATGCGCTTATTGAGAAAGTCTCCGCTGTCCAAGAAGAGACTAATATTTTGCAGGAATCTATGGAAGAAGAAATTGATGAAACTGTGAGCTCATTGGATGAAAAAGATGAGGAGGAGGAGAGCGAAGAACAAAAGGAGGAAGAGCGGATAGATCACCCATGCCCACCTTCTAATGAGAGTAACTCTTCAACTCATACATTGTTTAATTTCCCTTCGTGCTTACCGAAGGATGAATGCTATGATAATTGCTATGATCCCATTGATTCTTTTGAAATATCCCTTTTGATGATGCTTGCTATGCTTGTGGCCAAGATGCCAATATAAATTATGCTCATGGAGATGAACTTGCTATAGTTCCTTATGTTAAACATGAAATTGTTGCTATTGCACCCACACATGATAGTCCTATCATCTTTTTGAATTCTCCCAACTACACTATATCAGAGAAGTTTGCACTTATTAAGGATTATATTGATGGGTTGCCTTTTACTACTACACATGACTATTTTGATAGATTGCTCCTACTTGCAATTATTATGAGAGAGGAACTATATCTCCACCTCTCTATGTTTCCAATACGATAAAATTGCAAGAAACTGTTTATACTATGCATTGGCCTTTACTATGTGTGCATGAATTGTTCTTTTATGACATCCGATGCATAGGAAGAGAGTTAGACTTCGTTGTTACATGATATATGTTACTTTGTGCTCACTACTAAATTACAAATCATTGTTAATTAAAATTGGCTTTGATATACCTTGGGATCCGGGTGGATTCACTACTTGAGCACTATATGCCTAGCTTAATGGCTTTAAAGAAAGCGCTGCCAGGGAGACAACCCGGAAGTTTTAGAGAGTCATTTATTTCTGTTGAGTGCTTTCATATAGTTTAAAAACAACAAAAATAAAGAGGGGGAACCCAAAACTATTTCAAAAAGGAAAGTGAAAGTGAGAGAGACAAGCATTGTTGAAGTGGGAGCTAGCCTTGAACTTTGTTCATGCTCACGGAAACTTTGTGAATCTTGATTACAGAAACTTTTCAACAAAAATAATTATCCCCTTGTACAATTCCATTGTATTATAAAAATGATGTGCCAAGGTTTGCCTTTAGGATGTTTACAATGCTTGTTGGTTTGTACGGTGCAAGACAGAAACTTTGGCTGTAGTGCGCGATTTTACAATTTTTACTGGAATGTCAAACGGTTCTGATTCCTTTTCCAATGTATTTCTATGCAAATTTTTTATTTTTCCTAATTTTGGCAGAATTTTGCAAGTATCAGAAATATGGTGAATGTTCAGATTATTACAGACTGTTCTGTTTTAGACAGATTCTGTTTTTGATGCATAGTTTGCTTGTTTTGATGAAACTATCGATTTATGTCAGTGGATTAAGCCATGGAAAAGTTATATTACAGTAGCTATAATACAAAAAACAAAATATGAATTGGTTTGCAACAGTACTTAGAGTAGTGATTTGCTTTATTATACTAACGGATTTTACTGAGTTTTCTGTTGAAGTTTTGTGTGGATGAAGTGTTCGATGATCGAGAAGGTCTCGATGTGAGAAGAAGGAAGAGAGGCAAGAGCTCAAGCTTGGGGATTCACGAGGCACCCCAAGTAAATATTCAAGGAGACTCAAGCGTCTAAGCTTGGGGATGCCCCAGAAGGCATCCCCTCTTTCTTCAACAAGTATCGGTATGTTTTCGGATTCGTTTCGTTCATGCGATATGTGCAATCTTGGAGCGTCTTTTGCATTTAGTTTTCATTTTTCTTTTATGCACCATGCTGGTATGAGATAGTCCTTGGTTGATTTATAGAATGCTCATTGCACTTCACTTATATCTTTTGAGTATGGCTTTATAGAATGCTTCATGTGCTTCACTTATATCATTTGAAGTTTGGATTGCCTGTTTTCTTTACATAGAAAACCGCCATTTGTAGAATGCTCTTTTGCTTCACTTATATTTGTTAGAGCATGGGCATATCTTTTGTAGAAAGAATTAAACTCTCTTGCTTCACTTATATCTATTTAGAGAGATGACAGGAATTGGTCATTCACATGGTTAGTCATAAAATCCTACATAAAACTTGTAGATCACTGAATATGATATTTTTGATTCCTTGCAATAGTTTTGCGGTATAAAGATGGTGATATTAGAGTCATGCTCGTGGGTAGTTGTGGTGTAACATCCCAAATTTTCAATTTGGAATGTTATACATTAGATCATCACTGCATATCATATTTTATTTGCCTTTGGTTTGATCCTAGAAAATTCTATGCAACTCAAGGACCCTCGGAGAGAGTTGGGGATTTTGTTATTTTTATATTTGAGTTTTCAAATTTTGAAAATAGGATCATTTGATTTTATTTATTTTATCTTCAATTATTTCTATTATCAAAATATGAGAGAGGGAATAAAATGACTTTCCCAAAATAAAGAAATATTGAGGATTTAATAAAAAATCAAATAAGATTTTATTTTGGGTTTTATTTGCTATTTTATTTGAATATTAGGAAAAATGCGCTGTTTTTCAAAATTGCATTTAGAAGTTGGGGAAATTTTATTTTGGGATTTTTGGAGTCCGTTTAGTATTTCTTTTATTTGGTTTTTTCTGCGCGTAATTATTTAAAAAACGCAAACCGACTTTGGGCTGTGTTCGGCCAGGACTGTCCGGCCGGGCCTTTAAAAGGCGCCGCCCCGAGCCCGTTAGCCCCGTAAGCCGCGCTGTGCCAAACCCTAACCCTAGCCGCCGCCGCCGCATCACCGCGTCGCCGCACGCCGCCGTTCCACCGCGCCGCCGACGCCACCGCCCCATGCCGCCCGACGCCGCCGCCCCGTGACGCCGCACGCCGGAGCCGCCGCCGCTGGACCCCGCTGCCCTGCTGAGGATGACCCCGCCTCGCCGCCGCCGGTTTTCCCTGGATAACCGTTCGGTTTTCCGCTCGGTTTTTTAGATCCGTTTTTTATATAGATCAGTTTTTTCGGTTTAGTTATTTAGCGAGCGTTCGCTCGTTCATTCGTTTTAACGGACGCGTTCACCGTTTAGTTCCAGAAAACGAACGTTCATTCGTTAATCTGTTCATCGTTTTTCTTTTTCTCAGATTTTCTGCGATTATTTCTGATCGCGATTTTTGATCCGATTTTCGTTCTAGTATAACTTTTTGCTCGTTTATCGGAATCAGGCGATTAAAGCGCCTGGAGTTTCATCTCGAAATCCTCTTTCCGTTTAACCAACTCAAACAAGTTTTTGCTTCTGTAAAATTTGACCTAGATCCAGAATAGTAAACGGAGTTTGTTTCTTTCGCCGTTTGACTTTCGTTGCTTCGTTCGATTTGATTCTTCTTGCAAACCGGAGTTCTTAAGTTGAACTTTCTGGTTAGATCTCTTATTTGAGTTTTACCTGTGCATTAGATGAGTACTTCTTGTATGCGTGTTTGTTTGCGATAGAGTACCCGGAGTGTGCCGCTTGCTACATTGAATCACTAGGTTTCGCAGATCATCAGCAAGGCAAGTAACACTTTGATCATACCTCCTATTACCCAGTTTTATTGCATTAGATCAATCCTCAAACATTGCATGATTAGGATCTAATTAAATTTTGGGTTTTGGGAAGTAGATGAGGTAGTACCTATTACATGTTTTCTTATCAAACCCTTGGGAGTTACTTCTACGTTTGCTTATATTGCCATGCTATGCTAGTAGACGTGGATTGGGTGAGTGTATCCATGACAATGTGAGATTCTTAATTAATGGTTTACTTAAGGTGGCAACTTTAACACACATCTGGGTGGATTGAGGCACCTGGGTATTCCAGAGATTGCCTGTTTTTTTATGGACCGCCACCCAGGCTCAAAGGGATCATGATATTATTCATACTAGAAACTTCCGTGTGCAGCCAGAAGCTACTATGGGCTCTAGCATAGTTGATTAAGTCGTGCAAACTCTTACAGTGGTTGTCGGTGTCAAAACCGGCGAATCTCGGGTAGGGGGTCCCGAACTGTGCGTCAAGGCCGGATGGTAACAGGAGACGAGGGACAAGATGTTTTTTACCCAGGTTCAGGCCCTCTCGATGGAGGTAATACCCTACTCCTGCTTGATTAATATTGATGATATGGGTAGTACAAGAGTAGATCTTACCACGAGATCAAGGATGCTAAGCCCTAGAAGCTAGCCTATGGTATGATTGTTGTATATGGAGTTGATTGCCTATGGACTACAACCCTCCGGTTTATATAGACACCGGATAGGGTTAGGGTTACATAGAGTCGGTTACAATGGTAGGAGATCTTGAATATCCGCATCGCCAAGCTTGCCTTCCATGCCAAGGAAAGTCCCATCCGGACACGGGACAAAGTCTTCAATCTTGTATCTTCATAGTCCTGGAGTCCGGCTGAAGGTATAGTCCGGCTACCCGAACACCCCCTAATCCAGGACTCCCTCAGTAGCCCCCGAACCAGGCTTCAATGATGACGAGTCCGGCGTGCAGATTGTTCGGCATTGCAAGGCGGGTTCTTCTCCAAATCTTGTGTACCTGTAGGAATAATGTCCGATTTTTGTAATGTAGTGCTCCTCGGCTTCCTGCCCAATAATGGCCGTCTTCCACGTGTCAAACGAATGCGAAAAGCCGGGTTTTTACATCCACACCCCTAGCCGTATAAACGAGCCGCCTATTTAACGGGATGGGGATTTAGGTCCAAACCACATCTTCTCCTTTCCGCGAGTTATCATCAGAGCGCTTCCAGCAAAGGTCCATTCCAACATGACCAGCCGTCGCAGCTCCTCCCCTCGCCCCTCCGGTCCCAAACCCGGGGACTGGGAGAGTTGCACCATCCCGCATAGCGAGTTAGCTCACTTCAGGCCAAGGGATTTCTCCCTCAGGCATACATGGTCCCGGTCCGAGCCGGTCTCGCCACCTAATGGCGGAAAACAAGCGGAGAGCACCCCCAATCCTTCTAAAGGAGAGCGGGTGTGCCTCGTCCCCTATCTAATAAGGGGACTGGGATTTCCAATTCATCCATTTCTCCGCGGGCTTCTGGAGTTCTACGGCCTCCAGCTGCACAATCTCACGCCTGCCTCCATATTGCATATTGTGGGTTTCGTCGCCCTTTGCGAGCTATTTTTAGGCGTTGAGGCTCATTTTGTGCTATGGAAGAGGTTATTCTACCTGGTGCCCCGTTCTCAAAAGGGGTCTATATACCAAGTGGGCGGAGCCGAAGTATGGCGCATCGCCGGGACCGGATACCTATCCGGAACCCCAAAGAAGGCGTCCGAGGACTGGCCTTCGGAATGGTTTTATATAGAAGACGTCCCGCTAGCGGACCCTATCCGGGTCGGTCTCCCTGAGTTCAACAGTGCTCCATTGAAGAAATGCTTGAGCTGGCATCCGCGAAGCTCTCAGAGAGAAAGCGACAGAGACGTCCTTTACCTGATGGGCCGGATAAGACTGTTGGCTCATTCCGGACTAACCATAAGGTATGGTTTGAGGCATAGTCATTTGGACGACGCGTTACTCAGCTATTTATGCGAGTACGGTCTTAGTCGCACTTTCTTCTATATTATTATTAGAGAAGAGAAGATAGGAAACATTTACCTTCTACTGAGCATATGTTGGCCGCATTCATCAATCGTGCGGTAGGATTAGGGCGCTACGCACCTCGAATGATATAATAGAGGCGTTCTTGGATCATTGCCTTAGGGACTCGGCTTCAGCTATTTCCTAGGTCCTGCCGAACTGCCCTAATAAAGATCTTATCCTACTTGGTACAAGGGAGAAAGGAGGAAATTCATCCGCGCTCAAGCATCTAATTATTTTTCTCAGCTGACCTGGCTTTAATATGCTACTGATTCAACCAAGCACTTCCTTTTTGGAGCTAGTATTGCTCTAATAGTTTGTGAGATGATGAGAGTGTAAACGCATCACGAACTAAGCGCTGTAGCATGCTCTCGTGTCGTTTATAGCATAGCTTTTACCACGGTTCAACCGCTATTAGTATTATGTTAAGTGGCTACAAAAGACTATACATACTGCACCGGAACTGCGACGACGGATATGCGTATCAAGAGATATTAAGAAAGCAACATTTTCTTTTTTTTCATGAAACCAAAAAGTCACCTAGCCATTAAGCGGCCCTTACATTAACCCGAGAGACCAAAGGTCATGATCAAATCCTCAGATCAGTATGGACTCCACCTTGTACGGACTCCACGATAGAGAGGAAGCTGTCAACTGTGTAATCAATCTGTAAGGGAGAGGATTTTACAGCTGTTTACGCGGTGATGGGGATGATCGGGATCAGGAGGTTCTTGCGGTAATAAAGAATAGAGGATCAGTGATGTTCCTGTCAACAGCGGTAAGGAAATTGAAGAACAGGATTTCAGGTTACATATCTTTCCAGAGTAGGGTGAGGAGTCTAATTATCTGTAATTCTGGCAAGAGCTTTAATAGCTTGTTCTTCCAATCAGCTGATATTCTAGTTCACTCTTGCCAGGTTATCTACTGAGGACTCTTGGTGAGGGGAGCTAGCAATACACACGAGTCTCTTTCTTCGGGAAGTAGTTTCAGGGCCGGATAGGTTCACAGAGTAACTGGCAGTGAGCGCGGACTAGCTTCCAGGGGTTGCCCCAAGCGCAGATTACAAGTGTCACACATCTTGTCAACATACGTTCATTTAATGGAGTTCAGTCTCTCTACTATTCCGCTTGTGATGATGCCAGTGATATACCAAGACGGAATACGTCACGCATCAAGTTATTCTCTGCAACGGGAGCAACATCCTCCTGGAGCATGTTTTTCGGCTCTGCGCGAGATATAGCTTATACCGGAGATCGGACATGAGGTCCTGAGAGTATTCCTTGGAAGGTGGAGGCAATAGGCCTAACCAGGGGCTGCACGGAGATGCCATCAGTATAGTAGAGGTTGAGGGCACATAAAGGAAAATTGGGAATCTCGTACTTGCTTATGTATTTTATCGACAGTTAATATATTCCCTCTCAGAGCGAGCTGAAAGTGTAATGTTAGCTGCACTAGAGCAGACTGGCATATGAGTCATGGACGGACGCTCTGGATAGAATTATAATATCATGGTGCGTGATAAGGGCACACAACCAGGATCAGGAGAATTTAAATTCACGATGGATGTCTTAGCATCACCTTTATGAGAAGTGCGGGAAATCATGTCAGATACCGAAGATATCATATAAAGTAACTACGCGATCTCTCTCATCATTATACGGCCGGGACGCTTATATATCCTGGAGATGGTAAGACCTTAGATTCGCAAGAGCTCCAACCACACGAGTTTCGATTATACCACTAGAACACCAGGGGCTATCAGCATATCTAAGCCTCGAGGAGTACACTCTATAGAAGCGAGGCGAGCTACAGGATCAAACGGCGCAGCAAACTCACAGCTTTTACAGCTCACACCATACTAGGTGGAAGTAGCAAGGGCAGGGGTCGGGTTTCATTTAATCTCTAAGTGATGTCTCTTTGTTCTCATTAAAACTAATATCTAAGCTCATATATATCCTGCAGGCAGTAAATATAGCGGCAGAGCCAGACAATATAAAGAAAGGTATTAAGCCCTGCCAGGGAACTAAGGACAGCATATTTTCATCAGTCTACTCATATAAATCCTATGCAGATTCGAATAATTCTTTTCTCTAGCCTACAATTTGTTCAAAGTCTGCACAAGAGTGAGAGATAGCCACAGGCAAACTATAAGTCATAAGGAAGCGCATGTCTGACCCATAAGTACATGCGAGTGAGGCAGAGTGGTCATCAATCAATAACACAGTGCTGTCTCAATATTGACAAATAGCAACAGGTGTACGCTGTCCGGCTACGCGCTTATGTCTTTCTAACAATTACGTCAAAATGACAGAGGTGTAGCAGCTTATGAAGGTAGTAGTTGCTTATCCTTAATTACGGGACCACTTCACTGAGGTCTGTAGCTGCTGCGGACGAATCACTGTGGTCCTGCTCAGTCATATTTGGTTCATATGAGCTATGAGCCACGATGAGCAGTGTACACTAGTAGGGCAAGACATAACAGAGTGTACCCAAGTGGAGATCACAAATAGTATCATGAGTTACAATAGCTATATCACCAAGGGCAAAACTGGCCGATAGAAAATTGAGATGCACTTGTAGGATAACACAGCTCATACGAATAGACATAGAAATATGAGACGGTTCATTTTATATCTGTATTGCAGGTCTTAAACAGTAGAAGATACTGGTACTTACTACACTCAGGAGATGCTGAGATTCAAGCTACAAGCGGCGACACACTAGAAAGAGATACTTACACTCCACATTTAGGCCAGCACAGCAGGGGAGCCAAAGAGACCCCTCAGGTAAGATACACTTCCGGAAGAATTAGTAATTGTGGGTCTGTGTGTCAATTGCAAGTAGCTGGAGATGCTAGCAAATCTGGACACCAATAGGTTCTCGTGCTATGGGCGAGAGAAGGTGTGGCTGCCTTGAGTAAGCGAGAGTCACTTCGAGAATTCAACGGAAAAGCAAGTCAAAACCGGCGTCAAGACAGACAGAAGAAACGGGCCAAGGGTAGAGAGAGTATTAGGGAGGATAGGTGTATAGTAGGTCGGAAGTGAGAGGAGAGAGTCTTCAGGATTGCCAAACCCGGCTAGCGCGGTCGAAAACTGTTAAAAGTTATGTATGCCGGAGACGCCAGCACTGATCGAGGACACACTCAGTGGGAGAACTCACGCGGCTGTAGTGAGAGGTGCGGTCATATTTAGTATAAGTTGCTTCGAACGAACGGGAAGAAACGCAGGGTTGGCGAGTACATGTGAGAAAGTTGATTCTAAACAGAAGTAATGTTGTGTGAGTGTAATAGCACGACACATACTGCGTCAGTCTATTGTACATGCAGAGGGGAGAGTGTCGCACTCGCGGTGTTATCTTCTGTGTGAGTTAGAACGTTTGCTTCATCAGAGACCAAACGGCCTCATATGACAAACTAGAGCAACTTGTATGATCGAGTAATTTTGTCTCACCAGACGCGATGCGTAGGTGTTTAGCGCCTCCAAGGGCTTGAGCCGCCTTAGGCGCCAATGCGCCATGCTCCACTCCATGCCCGAGGGCCTTGGAGAGCTTGCGGAGAAGCTGAAGGGAGCTCGGCGGCGCTTCCGGTTGTGGAAGATATCGGCCTGCCGACAAGGCGCTAGGGAAGCCTGGGCCATGGTGAAGACCCGTTTTACGAAGTCTGACCCAAACCACATGGCCGAGGTCGGACCAGTGGGGCCTAACGGGAAGGAGATCCCTGTGAGCTTAGTATACGGCCAAGTAGAGTTGGCCGCGAAGTATTCCCAGCAGGACTGTAAATTAGACAGCCTGTTAGATGGTATAGAAGAGGAATACAATCAGTCAGAATGACTATGTAATTTTGAATTGACATGTGTATGCCTTCTAGCCGGATTGTAGATCGTTTGTCGTTGCCGACCTTTTCGCTTCAACCTCGGGACCTGACGGTGAGTGTGTCCGAATACACAACGGTATGAGTGTGAGACCGAACCTACCATAATTTCAGCGGGATTTAACAGAATAGAATAAGCTGATGAGTATAATGTCTCGCGGAGGACGCCCTATGGTGGAACTTACGCATAGCGAGGTCGGAGAAGACATAGGTGGATAGTAGGGAGTCAACACCCGCCTGAATAAGCCTAGACGGGATTCTATCAGTGTGCACTTTATATATAGACAATGCTCTACTCCAACCAACTCATGTCTAGTTGCTTATAACAGCAAGTTAATCGAATGTGTAATTTAAAGTAGAAACATAGTCTCACAGAGAGAAAGTTACGCGTTAGGCACATCATGAAATTGGTGTATCGCGTGGATGTTGATGAGGGCCGATGACCCCTAGCAGAGAAGTGAATCCCGCCACTCTCGGAGGTCGAGCACTGCGCCTGAACGAGACACTCGCAGCAGATAGCACGATCTCTGGCGCCGGCACATGTATGATAGTGAGTTATAAAATCTACTTGTCTGAGTCGCGGGTCCACGAGGGCTAGAGTATAAGGATTGAGTATTAGTCAGTATACGCTCCTTAGCTTGTGACTTCTTGCCGCGACAATTGCGACAAATATGTTCTGAGGGATCATTAGGTAGTTGGCGTGGGAGGGGACATCCAGGGGCCACGGAGGTATGGGAGCATGCCCTAAGCAGTGCGCCGGCGAGTGACCCACCCACACATCGTGGCGGACAAGTGGTGTGGGCCCTTGGTTTACTCCAATCTTGGCGAGGTTTTTTATTTAGAGATTTTTTCTATGAAAGATGACATATGTTGGAGAGTATACTAGGTGTCAAGTGGCCGAGAAATAGCTTACTAGTGTATGCCTGCAACGGCAACACACAACACACGCATAGGACAAGGCAAATTTCTAGAGGTACCAATACATAGCGTCAGCGTATCGAAGTTGAGGTTGACACAAAAAGCTACATATGAATCGACCAAGTTAAAGTGACAAGACATGCTGAATGGCAAAGTGTTTGGGAAAAGAGCTACGTATATAAGTAAAGGCACATTCGATTAAAGCCAGTAGTTACCCCCAGGTATTGGTGGGCGTGAGGCTCCCTGGCAAATGCGAGACAGTCGAGGTCCGGACGGGCGAAGGGCGGCTAGCAGCAGCACGCGGTGACGCGTCGACGTGTACGCTGCGTTTGGGCGGCTTCCTTTACTGAGGAGGAAGAAGACATAAGCTAGGTATTAAAGGAGAGCAGCGGAGGACACCATGATATGAAAAATGGTAAGAACAGACAGATACAAATGCAAAAAAATGGTACAGAGGAAGGAGACGAAAAAGCAGGGTCCGCGACCGCTAGCGGCGACTGACACCATGACTATTGAGATAACTACGTCTGACAGGGCTAGGTAATGCCAACAACACGATCCACGGTTAGGTAGAGGACGCGCAGGCCAGAGTCGAGACTTGACCGGACAGCATGGGTCACTGATGCCCTAAAGAGATCGAGAAATAATCTTGTGGTGCACGGCTGTACACTTAGCAACACTTCTGGAAGTTGCAATTTGGAACCACAGTATTCCATCTGATTTGGATGGACATTACCACATTCCGGCCTCCTCTGCTCTGTCTCCCTCTTTTCATTGTATATACCCTTAAAGGTGTGTCATCGTACGGAACCTGACGATAAATTGGACGCCAAGATACGACTGGGCACTTACCGCATCATAACAACCTGTGTTGTGTGCTTAGTGTGATACACCCAGATGCATAAACTTTATAAAGTGACGGAAGGTGGCTGGCATTGGACACGCCCTAGCAAAGGCCAACTTGAGACGATTTGTATGAGCGGTTCAAGAACCCATTATTCTTCGGAGCATATTCTATAAGGAACCTTTACATATCATTTACTTCTCTTTCTATCAATAAGCATATCACTTTTACAACCCAAACCGTCTGCATACAAAAGATTGGACTTCAAATGATAATTTGTGCCCACCGAGATTGTTGAGGGGATCTCGAAATATTTTTATCCCGAGATTTCTAGTGAGATTAATACATTCAGATGATGGAGAATTTTGTCATAGTTCTGGTGAACTACATGTTGCCATACTACACAACACCATACGGTCGCCCCGATTGTGCAGGAGTTTTACTCAGAAATTCAATAGTTGTCGCAATACGAAAAGATAGCATACACTCTGTTATCGAAGTGATTTACGAGTTTGGTGCATTTTTTATAGTTACTTCAGCCAGTTTTTATATACATCCGTATTTATTATTTCTTAAGCCTTTCATTGTTAAGTATGCATCCCTCTAGTGAAAGAGAGCTTTGCAGCCCAACAGGGGGGACCGTCACAAGAGATAAGCAATAGCTTGGACCACGTCAGGTATACCGCGGTAGATAAAAAAGTGATAAGTAGCTAGTTTACTTAAGGGCCTATTATTTCCGAGCTTAAAAATAATCGCTTGAGATGCACTGGAAAATACGATGGACGATTCTTGGGGTATTGATAGCGGTCCACCAACATGCCAATTAATTACATCTATTGCTAAAGCGATCGCGTTCTCGTTAGTTGTGTATGGCACTTTTTTTCAGGAGAACACATGAATACGCTCGGGAGGTATAAACATTACGCGCTAGGTACGGGAACATACTCGTCAGTGAGCATACTTAGGGCATGCCTCCCAGCGGAAGAGAGAGAGCGAGAAACCATAATAATCTCTTCCTGCGCGAATAATGTTTCTTACTAACCATAGTGAGCTATGTAGTATCCATCACTAGGTAGTGCGGGGCAACTTGTCCCTGGCATAAATCGGTCAGCTATTACACTGTACCTCGTATACGCTGACTACATATTAGGTTGGTCACCCTACATCAGCGGGGATAGTACCGAACCCGTGATTGTCACTTATGATAACAGGAGGAAGAAAACAAAATTATGCTTATATTGACTAATAAGTATGGCGGCACTTGCGCACACACACTCCAGACCGTCAGGGTCGCGCCGCCGAGGTCTGGTGGGGATCACCGCTGCTCGAATAAGGTCGGCTCCAAACCGTCACATATACGTCATCATTCTCACATTCCGGCGGTCATGAGAACGCGCCTCGGTATGATAACCGAGTGCAGAAGTGGCACACAGCATGTGTATGTGTTCGATCCTCAAAGGTACACCGGCTAACAGGGCATCCTTGGTATGGGCGCCCTCTCGGTATGTGTCTACTATAATAGCTTCCCCCTAATAACTTATTACAAGGAACAGGCACTGGTCATCATAAGGTGCCATCATGTCAGCGGATTGCCGCGAACTAGTGGTCGTTCGGCTTGGTTGAACTCGGGTGCGACTCTATAGTGAGGGAGCGAGGGTTGCGGCACAAGTCTCCTGTGCTGTAGATCTTCCGCCTTCACGGGGCATCGAGAACTACGTATTGCGGACCTTGGCCGCACCCCTAAGTTAGGTGTAACACTCGAGAAAGTGCTAACCACCAGGGTATTGTCCACAGTTTCCTGCGGTCGACGTCCTGTGGTCGGCGCCCACTAAAGCGCTATAACGCCCATCCTCGGCGCCTAGGAGTGTCTCGTGCGTCTTAGTTCGAGAGTTCTAGGACTGACTCTCGTAACATGACGGGCGTCCGTCTCACACGGCTCCCATCTGGCCCGCAGGCTCGCCCTAACCGGGCCTTGTCAGGACGGCACGGCTTTCCCGCATCTCTCACGAAACTGAGGTACCGGCGGCAGCAGCCCGCGTTTGCCCGGGTGCATGAGGCCTGTCTTGGCCTTGCTTCAGCTCTTCAATCACCGTAAGACTCAGTCTGACCAAGGCGCCTCTGTGCAAGGAGTGGGCAGGCCAGTAAGGTTGGGCAACACCTCTCATCGCCTTGCTGAATTCACTCATGCAGATTGCATGAGTTCGGGAGAAGGTCACCGCGTAGACAGCGGGCAATCTCTCTCTTTGGCGAGCGACCGACCTAACACTATGATAGCATCGATCTACACGCGTAGGACCATTGAGATGCGCGTCGTTAGACTCTTCAACCGCGTCGCATTATTACCGACTCGCGTTGAGACTACTCTCTCCGGTCTGTCTAAAGTTCACCGTTCAAAAGCACTCAACGATAAATATATGCCAGCATCGAATGACCACAGTGATCTTCTCCTTCATGGATGTCCGTAGGGGCATGCTCGCATTGCTCACAGGCACACATCGTCTTATATGCCTTCGACGGGCTCCATGGCATCCCTGGTGTGTGGCACTCGGTCTTTCATTTACTGCGATTCATCCACCTCTATCATCCACTTCGCCTCACCGGCCTTTTGATCACCGTACTCTACCGGCCTTTAGTCCGAGTCAAGAGTTGTTGAACTTTATATTGCCTCGCGACTCTAGCGCCCGTTCTCGGGCAGCAACAACAATGTTGTTCAGGCACTGGGGTCACCCACACCGCACAATACTAATCTTTCGAATGCTGTACCTGAGGGGCGTCTCTTTGGGCTCCCCTGCTGCGGCTAGTGCGGCCTCTAGTTGGGCCTTGCACTTTTCCAGCTCCTGGGACAGTACAGTATTCTTCTCTGTAAGAACCTGCATATTAAATGATCCTTAAATCAGTTGCTCTAACTGTTTCAAGTCTCGGGGGCTACTGGTATATATATATTTGACCAAAATTTTCTTACCCGTATGTCTTTTACATACTGCTCCGTGGCTCTGGCTAAACCATTTTGAGCGGCACGGAGGTACGCATCTCCCGAATTAAAGGCATCTAAAGCCTCTTGGGAGAAACAAGCGTCGCGTAGAACTGTCCGGCGACGCCTGTGGTTCATGGCACTCTCCACTTCAGAATTTGTGGCAGACAGCCTGTCCGCATCCTCTGTCGGAGGAGCGTCCGGTGCGCGCCTTGTGCTCGCCTCCGCTTCCTGGCCAGACGTTGGAGCCTGGCTGGTGGAGGCGCGATTGGCAACCTCTCCGGATGTAGTCCGGCGAGGTCTCTTCGTTCTGAAGATAGCACGAACGTTAATATGCCCTGACAGAATAACACCAGGGAAACAGAGGGTGCGCTATACCTTTGCGCCGGCATCTCAGTCCGGACTACATTCCTTTTTGCCCCACGGGGCCCTGCGGCCCCTCGTTGGCTAGCCGCCGCAGGTTCGGCCCTCCTGCCTCGGAAATCTCCCCTGCAAAACACGGTTGTCCAAGAAACACCGGAATACGTGAGAGGAATCTCTACCGCATAGCAGAGATGAGGGATCCTCTCTTCTGTATGAGCCTAGGAGCAGAAGGAGTGACCACTCCAGCGGTTCTCGTTCACCTGAGAAGGTCGGGAGACCCGGGATTAACCCTGGGTTTACTCGAGGGCCGTGAAGTGGCCACCCGAGAGAAGAGGAACGTAACTCTGAGTCTGCCACTCGCGGCTCCGGTAGTAGTGCTGATGGACGCACACAGCGCCCATTCACCTGAGGAGAGCTCCACGCGAAGATGACTGTCCGCGCATCTCTCTGTATCCGATGTTGTTTATGGAAGGTGCGCGGATACGCAATTGGAGTACGCCTTCTGGCGGAGTCGCTCGTTGTGTTTAGGAGGGCGGTTGTTATTACCGTCCTTCTGAGCGTTCTGGTCCGTATGAGCTTTCATTACTCAGAATGCCTGAAGCGTCGCTTAGATCTAGGACTACACTATAGCCTTCTAGTAACCAGTGGCAGGTACAGGAAACTGCAACACAAGCGAGGCAAGCTGTCAGTATTGTTCACTTACCCAACCTCTGCACGGATTCGGTCCACTAGGGCTGGACTGGATTCCGTTGGCTCCTGCGGTTAGACCAGCTGAGGCGCATTTCTACTTGGTCGTCCCGCGTGCTCTACAAAGACGGATAACGTCGTTTCATAGTAGGGCGGTAGCTGAATAGCCGGCCCCCTTACGACATAACGGGTGGCGTGCCGAGGTCCTCCCGTTGCAACACTCCACGACCAGGGTGGCGGGCCTTAACTAAGATATAGTATGGAAGCGAGAGAAGTTGGCTTGACGACCTCTCGCATAACCTGTGACACGCGGGCTCATGAGGATCCCGAGGATCCATTAGTCTGAAGAGTTACCGGACCATGAATGTTGTTCCATACCAGTCTTATCCGTCCCTCATGCGGTAGGGTATTAGTTAAACCAGGCGTCTCTGGCGTGCATTCAACTCTCTTGAGAGCGAACTGCTGGCTGTGAAACCGATCGCCACTAAGGCTCATTACGCGTAAATCATGATACTATGTAGAGAGCGAGAATCTGTGCGAGCGGTAGTGTGTATCGCAACGTCGACCCGGATAGGAGAATAACGTCGAGCGAGACAGACGGTTCTACAACATATTTATGGCAATAAAGTTCCACCGAAGGCAGTCCTGCGATGGGCCGTAAGAGGGCAGATGTGGCCGTCTTCTTCGGTGGTGGATTTCCGGATGGCACCTCGGAGTATGCCCCGGTCCCAGCGATGCGCCAGATACTTCGGCTCGTCGCCCACTTGTACATATAGACCCCTCTCTTTAGATTGGGGCACCAGGCAGAATAACCTCTTCCACAGCGCGAAATGAGCCTCAACGCCTAAAAATAGCTCGCAAAGGGCGACGAAACCCGCAATATGCAATACGGAGGCGGGCGTGAGATTGTGCAGCTGGAGGCCGTAGAACTCCAGAAGCCCGCGGAGAAATGGGTTGAATTGGAAATCCCAGTCCCCTTATTAGATAGGGGACGAGGCACACCCGCTCTCCTTTAGAAGGATTGGGGGTGCTCTCCGCTTGTTTTCCGCCATTTTAGGTGGCGAGACCGGCTCGGACCGGGACCATGTATGCCTGAGGGAGAAATCCCTTGGCCTGAAGCGACTAACTCGCTATGCGGGATGGTGCAACTCTCCCAGTCCCCGGGTTTGGGACCGGAGGGGCGAGGGGAGGAGCTGCGACGGCTGGTCATGTTGGAATGGACCTTTGCTGGAAGCGCTCTGATGATAACTCGCGGAAAGGAGAAGATGTGGTTTGGACCTAAATCCCCATCCCGTTAAATAGGCGGCTCGTTTATACGGCTAGGGGTGTGGATGTAAAAACACCCCGGCTTTTCGCATTCGTTTGAACACGTGGAAGACGGCCATTATTGGGCATGGAAGCCGAGGAGCACTACATTACAAAAATCGGACATTATTCCTACAGGTACACAAGATTTGGAGAAGAACCCGCCTTGCAATGCCGAACAATCTGTGCGCCGGACTCGTCGTCATTGAAGCCTGGTTCGGGGGCTACTGAGGGAGTCCTGGATTAGGGGGTGTTCGGGTAGCCGGACTATACCTTCAGCCGGACTCCTGGACTATGAAGATACAAGATTGAAGACTTCGTCCCGTGTCCGGATGGGACTTTCCTTGGCGTGGAAGGAAAGCTTGGCGATGCGGATATTCAAGATCTCCTACCATTGTAACCGACTCTATGTAACCCTAACCCTATCCGGTGTCTATATAAACCGGAGGGTTGTAGTCCGTAGGCAATCAACTCCATACACAACAATCATACCATAGGCTAGCTTCTAGGGTTTAGCCTCCTTGATCTCGGTAGATCTACTCTTGTACTACCCATATCATCAATATTAATCAAGTAGGAGTAGGGTATTACCTCCATCGAGAGGGCCTGAACCTGGGTAAAAAACATCTTGTCCCTCGTCTCCTGTTACCATCCGGCCTTGACGCACAGTTCGGGACCCCCTACCCGAGATTCCGCCGGTTTTGACACCGACAACCACTGTAAGAGTTTGCACGACTTAATCAACTATGCTAGAGCCCATAGTAGCTTGTGGCTGCACACGGAAGTTTCTAGTATGAATAATCTCATGATCCCTTTGAGCCTGGGTGGCGGTCCATAAAGAAAAACAGGCAATCGCTGGAATACCCAGGTGCCTCAATCCACCCAGATGTGTGTTTAAGTTGCCACCTTAAATAAACCATTAATTTAACAATCTCACATCTGTCATGGATACACTCACCCAATCCACGTCTACTAGCATAGCATGGCAATATAAGCAAACGTAGAAGTAACTCCCAAGGGTTTGATAATAAAACAGGTAATAGGTACTACCTCATCTACTTCCCAAAACCCACAATTTAATTAGATCCTAATCATGCAATGTTTGAGGATTGATCTAATGCAATAAAACTGGGTAATAGGAGGTATGATCAAAGTGTTACTTGCCTTGCTGATGATCTGCGAAACCTAGCGATTCGAAGTAGCAAGCGGCACACTCCGGGTACTCTATCGCAAACAAACAAGCATACAATAAGTACTCATCTAATGCACAGGTAAAACTCAAATAAGAGATCTAACCAGAAAGTTCAACTTAAGAACTCCGGTTTGCAAAAAGAATCAAATCGAACGAAGCAACGAAAGTCAAACGGCGAAAGAAACAAACTTCGTTTACTATTCTGGATCTAGGTCAAATTTTACAGAAGCAAAAACTTGTTTGAGTTGGTTAAACGGAAAGAGGATTTCGAGATGAAACTCCAGGCGCTTGAATCGCCTGATTCCGATAAACGAGCGAAAAGTTATACTAGAACGAAAATCGGATCAGAAATCGCGATCAGAAATAATCGCAGAAAATCTGAGAAAAAGAAAAACGATGAACAGATTAACGAATGAACGTTCGTTTTCTGGAACTAAACGGTGAACGCGTCCGTTAAAACGAATGAACGAGCGAACGCTCGCTAAATAACTAAACCGAAAAAACGATCTATATAAAAAACGGATCTAAAAAACCGAGCGGAAAACCGAACGGTTATCCAGGGAAAACCGGCGGCGGCGAGGCGGGGTCATCCTCACGGGCAGCGGGGTCCGCGGCGGCGGCTCCGGCGTGGGCGGCGTCGGGGCGGCGTCGGGCGGCGGCGGTGGCGTCGGCGGCGCGGTGGCGGCGGCGTGGCGGCGACGCGGTGTGCGGCGGCGGCGGGCTAGGGTTAGGGTTCGGCGCGCGCGGCTTACGGGCTAACGGGCTCGGGGCGGCGCTTTTAAAGGCCGGCCGACAGAGTCCTGGCCGAACACGGCCCAAAGTCGGTTGCGTTTTTTAAATAATTACGCGCAGAAAAACAAATAAAAGAAATACTAAACGGACTCCAAAAATCCAAAATAAATTTTCCCCAACTTCTAAATGCAATTTTGAAAAACGCGCATTTTTCCTAAATTCAAATAAAATAGCAAATAACTCCAAAATAAAATCTTATTTGATTTTATTATTAAATCCTCAATATTTCTTTATTTTGGGAAAGTCATTTTATTCCCTCTCTCATATTTTATGATAGAAATAATTGAAGATAAAATAAATAAAATCAAATGATCCTATTTTCAAAATTTGAGAAAACTCAAATATGAAAATAACGAAAATCCCCAACTCTCTCCGAGGGTCCTTGAGTTGCGGCATAGAATTTTCTAGGATCAAACCAAAGGCAAATAAAATATGATATGCAGTGATGATCTAATGTATAACATTCCAAATTGAAAATTTGGGATGTTACCCACAACTACCCACGAGCATGACTCTAATATCACCATCTTTATATCGCAAAACTATTGCAAGGAATCAAAAATATCATATTCAGTGATCTACAAGTTTTATGTAGGATTTTATGACTAACCATGTGAATGACCAATTCCTGTCATCTAAATAGATATAAGTGAAGCAAGAGAGTTTAATTCTTTCTACAAAAGATATGCCCATGCTCTAACAAATATAAGTGAAGCAAAAGAGCATTCTACAAATGGAGGTTTTCTATGTAAAGAGAAAAAATCCAAACTTCAAATGATATAAGTGAAGCACATGAAGCATTCTATAAAGCCATACTCAAAAGATATAAGTGAAGTGCAATGAGCATTCTATAAATCAACCAAGGACTGTCTCATACCAGCATGGTGCATAAAAGAAAAATGAAAACTAAATGCAAAAGACGCTCCAAGATTGCACATATCGCATGAACGAAACGAATCCGAAAACATACCGATACTTGTTGAAGAAAGAGGGGATGCCTTCTGGGGCATCCCCAAGCTTAGACGCTTGAGTCTCCTTGAATATTTACTTGGGGTGCCTCGGATCCCCAAGCTTGAGCTCTTGCCTCTCTTCCTTCTTCTCACATCGAGACCTTCTCGATCATCGAACACTTCATCCACACAAAACTTCAACAGAAAACTCGGTAAGATCCGTTAGTATAATAAAGCAAATCACTACTCTAAGTACTGTTGCAAACCAATTCATATTTTGTTTTTGTATTATAGCTACTGTAATATAACTTTTCCATGGCTTAATCCACTGATATAAATCGATAGTTTCATCAAAACAAGCAAACTATGCATCAAAAACAGAATCTGTCTAAAACAGAACAGTCTGTAATAATCTGAACATTCACCATACTTTCTGATACTTGAAAAATTCTGCCAAAATTAGGAAAAATAAAAATTTGTATAGAAATACATTGCAAAAAGAATCAGAACCATTTGACATTCCAGTAAAAATGTAAAATCGCGCACTACAGCCAAAGTTTCTGTCCTGCACCGTACAAACCAACAAGCATTGTAAACATCCTAAAGGCAAACCTTGGCACATTATTTTTATAATACAATGGAATTGTACAAGGGGATAATTATTTGTTGAAAAGTTTCTGTAATCAAGATTCACAAAGTTTCCGTGAGCATGAACAAAGTTCAAGGCTAGCTCCCACTTCAACAATGCTTGTCTCTTCTCACTTTCACTTTCCTTTTTGAAAAAGTTTTGGGTTCCCCTCTTTATTTTTGTTGTTTTTAAACTATATGAAAGCACTCAACAGAAATAAATGACTCTCTAAAACTTCCGGGTTGTCTCCCTGGCAGCGCTTTCTTTAAAGCCATTAAGCTAGGCATATAGTGCTCAAGTAGTGAATCCACCCGGATCCCAAGGTATATCAAAGCCAATTTTAATTAACAATGATTTGTAATTTAGTAGTGAGCACAAAGTAACATATATCATGTACAACAAAGTCTAACTCTCTTCCTATGCATCGGCGCTA